>NW_027210836.1:482500-533178 GCF_029030835.1 Brachyistius frenatus | reverse complement strand
CCTCCTCCCGTCCATCCCTTATACACCGACCACTGACTCCTCCTCCCGTCCGTCCCTTATACACCGACCACTGACTCCTCCTCCCGTCCATCCCTTATACACCGACCACTGACTCCTCCTCCCGTCCATCCCTTATACACCGACCACTGACTCCTCCTCCCGTCCATCCCTTATACACCGACCACTGACTCCTCCTCCCGTCCGTCCCTTATACACCGTCCACTGACTCCTCCTCCCGTCCGTCCCTTATACACCGTCCACTGACTCCTCCTCCCGTCCGTCCCTTATACACCGACCACTGACTCCTCCTCCCGTCCATCCCTTATACACCGACCACTGACTCCTCCTCCCGTCCGTCCCTTATACACCGTCCACTGACTCCTCCTCCCGTCCATCCCTTATACACCGACCACTGACTCCTCCTCCCGTCCATCCCTTATACACCGACCACTGACTCCTCCTCCCGTCCGTCCCTTATACACCGTCCACTGACTCCTCCTCCCGTCCGTCCCTTATACACCGTCCACTGACTCCTCCTCCCGTCCATCCCTTATACACCGTCCATCCCTTATACACCGTCCACTGCAGAGTCATCAGAGAACTTCTGCAGATGTCTTGACTCTGAGTTGTTCTGGAAGTCAGTTGTGTAGGAGGTGAACATGAAGGAGACAGAACAGTTCCCTGAGGAGCTCCAGTACCACTGACCACCGTATCAGACAGCACACTGCCCAGACGGACAAACTGTGGTCTGCCTGTCAGGTAGTCAGTGATCCAGGAGATAAAGTAATGAACTCCATTACCCATAATCCTCTCTTTCCGACGTTCTGCGTCAATAACGTCATTCCGTAAATCAAATTCCAACATGGAGGACATCGTAGCTGTGGAGAAGAGTCCGGTGAGAATCGCTGACATTTGTTTCCTGTTTTTTCCGCCACTAAAGTTCCGTCGGGAGTTTTATCGGTTGACTTTCCGGACGGACTCGTCGTCTGTTTTGTGTCGTCGTCGCTGTTTCTTCGCTGTTTTCACAGTTTGACTCGTTCAGAAACGTAAACCTGCCGATTCATCCTCTGCTAAGTCATGCAGGCTAGCTGCTAGCATTAGCTTCGCGTCTGTAAAGAGGTGAAGAAACAAACAAAAAAAGGTTTTTGTGGTATAAATACTACGAAGAGTTTATAGAAGACGTGACGGCTCCGACACATTAATGTCGGAGGTCGTTTTATTTATTCGGATCATTCTCGCGGCTGTAAACTGTTGTCGCCTTTGTTAGCAGCTAAATGTAGCTAACCGGTGTTTTCACGTCACGACTCGTTTTCATTTCTTTAATTTTTAATAAATGAGCTGAATTCTCTCAGTTCTCGTGATAATGTTTTGTTCTTGTCACCTCCACAGGAAGAGATGCCGGCGGTCCTGAGCTCCAGACCCCAGACGGGTCTGTCCTTCCTGGCACCAGAACCAGAAGACCTGGAGGATCTGTACAGCAGATACAAGGTCCACTCAGCACCTCCTCATCCACCTCATCTAAACTAGAAACGAAATGGACCCGTCCTCATTTCTGAGGGAAGTCCGTCCTCATTTCTGAGGGAAGTCATAAAGGTGGTTTTATTCTGCTGGAAGAAGAGATATTTATAATAATAAACTTTATATGTTTATCAGCTTTCATGGAAAGAAATGCAGCTCAAAGTGCTTCACAGCCAGAAACAGACACTTCAACACATATAAAGGAACATTTAAAGATGTGGGACATAAATGAGAAACACATAAAACATCAAATTAAACAAATAGTGTGAAAATATAAATAAGCAACATGTATTTTAAAGTGCAGGAGAACTTCAAGAGTTACGAGTTCATTTAAAGAGACGTTTTAAAAGTTTTAACTGAGCGAGCTTCTCTTTACTGACTTGAGTTCTCTGAGAGACCCGACCCGGTTCTCCCGTTAACGACCCGGTTCTTCTCCCGTTAACGACCCGGTTCTTCTCCCGTTAACGACCCGGTTCTCCCGTTAACGACCCGGTTCGTCTCCCGTTAACGACCCGGTTCTTCTCCCGTTAACGACCCGGTTCTCCCGTTAACGACCCGGTTCGTCTCCCGTTAACGACCCGGTTCTTCTCCCGTTAACGACCCGGTTCGTCTCCCGTTAACGACCCGCTTCTCCCGTTAACGACCCGGTTCTTCTCCCGTTAACGACCTGGTTCTCCCGTTAACGACCCGGTTCGTCTCCCGTTAACGACCCGGTTCGTATGCGGTTCGTCTCCCGTTAACGACCCGGTTCGTCTCCCGTTAACGACCCGCTTCGTCTCCCGTTAACGACCCGCTTCTCCCGTTAACGACCCGGTTCGTCTCCCGTTAACGACCCGGTTCGTCTCCCGTTGACGACCCGGTTCGTCTCCCGTTAACGACCCGCTTCTCCCGTTAACGACCCGCTTCTCCCGTTAACGACCCGCTTCTCCCGTTAACGACCCGGTTCGTCTCCTCCTTTCTTTTGTGCAGAGGCTGCAGCAGGAGCTGGAGTTCCTGGAGGTGCAGGAGGAGTACATCAAAGATGAACAGAAGAACCTGAAGAAGGAGTTCCTCCACGCTCAGGAGGAGGTGAAGAGGATACAGAGCATCCCGCTGGTCATCGGCCAGTTCCTGGAGGCCGTTGACCAGAACACGGCCATCGTTGGATCCACTACAGGTACAAACAACAAACAAAATGTTTTCTTCCGTCGTGTTTCAGGTTCGCTGCTGAACGAGGAACCGCCAGCTGGAAAAATATGACTGTTTGTATTCTTTATTTGATTGATGTTTAAACGTTCAGACGAGATTTTAAAGTTATAAACGGGACACGTATTTTGATTCCTGCGTCTCCGACGTGTTTTCATGCGTCACGTCGTCGTCGGGGGTAACCGGGGACGTCCGTCCTCCAAGGCGACACCCACGTTCATCCAAAGACATCCGAACTGTCCGTCACATGTTGAGTTTTGATTTGATGGTGAAACGAGCGAGATGAAAACAGCTGACGTTAAACCAGAAAGGAAATGAGGTCATAAAACACATAACGGTGTTTTGACATCTTCTGTTCTCACGACGACATTAAATGATCGGCTCAAATACTCGGTGACGGTTGACGAGGCCTCTCTCACCACCGGAGATCAACCGAAACCAGAACAACTGCATTAAAACACAGCGAATCCATAAACGGGTAAAGCTGAGAATTATAAATTGAAGAGTCGGTACGTCTGAATGCTTCACCGTGTTCGGAGGAGCCGGACAACTTTTCCATTATTCAGTGTGAAGAGCGCAGCGTTGAATGTGTGATGAGCGTTGTTGTTTTTCCTCCCGTTCAGGGTCCAACTACTACGTGCGCATCCTGAGCACCATCGACCGCGAGCTGCTGAAGCCCAACGCCTCGGTGGCGCTGCACAAGCACAGCAACGCTCTGGTGGACGTTCTGCCTCCGGAGGCCGACAGCAGCATCATGATGCTGACGTCGGGTACGTCTGCAGGACGTCTTCATTTCATAAACAGGAAATTCATCATCTGAAGCTCTAACTCTGCGTCGCTTTTTTTGTGTTTTTTTCTCCCACAGACCAGAAGCCCGACGTGATGTACGCCGACATCGGTGGCATGGACATCCAGAAACAGGAAGTCAGAGAAGCGGTGGAGCTGCCACTCACACACTTTGAGCTCTACAAACAGGTCCGACATTTAATTCTGACAAACTACTGAAAGGCCGAAAAAGTGTGATCGCAAAAGTTCCGATTGTGTCGGATCATTATTTATCTTCTGCTGGACGGTTTAATGACTCAGGAACTGATCTTCCACTTCAACATCCTGCCGAACCGTCCCGACCCGTCAGGTCGGCTCCTTCCTGTTTCTCAGAGTCACAACTAAACATGGAGAAGCAGCGTTCAGCTTCTATGTTCCACATATCTGGAACAAAGTCCCAGAAAGCTGCAGGTCTGCTGAGACTCTCAGATCCTTTAAATCAGGACAGTTTCTGTTTGCTGCCGTTCACTGAACCAGATCTTAAACTGCACTGCAACTTTTATCCTATTTTTAGCTTCCGTAATGTTTTAATCACCGATTTTAATCTTTTAATCACAGATTCTAATGTTTTAATCCCTGATTCTTAATTCATTTTTAAAATGTCCTTTTCTTCTGCCTGATGTTTTGATGGTTTTATATGAAGCACTTTGAATCTCCTTGTTGAAATGTGTTCTACACATAAACTCGTCGGCTTCCCTCCTCAGATCGGCATCGACCCCCCCCGGGGCGTCCTGATGTACGGCCCCCCCGGCTGCGGTAAGACCATGCTGGCCAAGGCGGTGGCTCATCACACTACAGGTAACGTCCTCGACACGCTGCTGCTGTTAGACAGAGTCTTGAAATCTGGTGACGGCTCGCTGACGTCTGTCCGTCTCGTCTCTCCGTCTCGTCTCTCCGTCTCCAGCGGCGTTCATCCGTGTGGTCGGCTCCGAGTTCGTCCAGAAGTATTTGGGCGAAGGTCCTCGCATGGTGCGAGACGTCTTCCGGCTGGCGAAGGAAAACGCCCCGGCCATCATCTTCATCGACGAGATCGACGCCATCGCCACCAAGCGCTTCGACGCGCAGACCGGAGGTACGAAACGTTCCCGTTAAACGTCCCGATGTTTTAGTTTTAGTTTTTTTTACTAACTTTCCTCCTCGTTGTTTTTGGTCTTTCTGCAGCTGATCGTGAAGTCCAGAGAATCTTACTGGAGCTTCTCAACCAGATGGACGGCTTCGACCAGAATGTCAACGTCAAGGTGAGTCCACCCGTCTCTGAACCCCCCCCCCCTCCCCCCTCTCTACCCCCGGGGCTGCAGCGTCTCCGTATGTGCTGACTCATGCCGCCAAGTCACTCCACTGTCACTCTCCCTGATTGACACTCAGCTCAGAAAGCCCTTCCCCCCTTCCCTCCCTTCCCCCCTCCCCTCCCTTCCCTCCCTTCCCCCCTCCCTCGGGGTTCATGTTGTCATTCATGAAAACCTTTTAATGGATGTTTTTCCCAGAAGCCGTTTGCACACAAAGTTCTGCTCGTACAAAGACGGCCTTCTTCAGATGCAGTTTATTTCTAGGAAGTGTTTATTCTTTTATACAAAAAGACTCTTTGATGAATCAGTCTGACTCTGCAGCACACTTGTGTGTTTTTTTTTTACTGGCAAAATAGCAACGACGTTGAGCCAACGGCTTCGATACCGTCGTAACAAATATCGCTTCATCCCACAATAACTTCTGATACTTAGACCTTCCGTTTAGGGGACGTCTGTGAACGGTAGCTTCAGGTAACAACCTGTACGGTACTTTTTGTTTAGTTTACCCGTTTTTTGAATAAAATAAACCGATAAATCAAAAGTCTTCTTCGTTGAATTATTTTTCCGTCACCAGTTTTGAAGGATCAGTAAAAGCTCCGCCTTCTTATCATGATGCGTTTCCGCCCGTCAGGTGATCATGGCCACCAACAGGGCCGACACGCTGGACCCGGCGCTGCTGCGTCCCGGTCGTCTGGACAGGAAGATCGAGTTCCCGCTGCCCGACCGCCGGCAGAAGCGTCTGATCTTCTCCACCATCACCAGCAAAATGAATCTCTCCGAGGAGGTCGACCTGGAGGACTGTATCCTTTTTATTTCCATCGCAGCAGAGAAATGAATTTCTGCTCCTTGAAGAATTTACCGGAGTACATAAAATAATCATCAATCGATTAAACACAGAAAACAGCTTCAGTTTATTTTCCTGCACACGAATCTACACGGATCAAAAAGATGTTTGTTGAAGCGGCGGCTGTGCATCAGTTTGCAGTACGACTTTAGTGGTGTCAGTGCAGCAGAGGTCTAAGCCCCGCCCACAGTGAGACACGCAGAGCTCAGAGGACAGAAACACAGCAGAGACTCTCACACTGGAGCTGGAAACAAAAACGGCCGCTCGGAAATGAGGTCAAATAACCAAAAATCCAGTATTTCAGTATTTTCTGGTTTGTTTTGGCCCGTCGGTGCATCGGTGTGTCTGAACTCCTCCTGTGATGCCCAGATGTTTCGTTTTTGTTTGTTCAGTCGTCCCTAACAGCTGCACAGATGTGGCCCGACCAGACAAGATCTCTGGAGCGGACATCAATTCCATCTGCCAGGAGGTCAGACGCTTCATCTCGTCTTCTATTATTCAAGTCGTGAAAAATGCACTTTAAACCATCTAAATATGTTGTTGTTGTTGTTGTTTGTGTGGTCAGGCTGGCATGCTGGCCGTGCGTGAGAACAGGTACATCGTCCTCGCTAAAGACTTCGAGAAAGCCTACAAGACGGTCATCAAGAAGGACGAGCAGGAGCACGAGTTCTACAAGTAGACGGAGGAACGAACCTCCCGGAGCAAAGAGGTGTCCAGACACACAGTTGTGTGTGTGTGTGTGTGTGTGTGTGTGTGTGTGTGTGTGTGTGTGTGTGTGTGTGTGTGTGTCAGTTTGTCTTGTGTGGATTTGCGCTTCCCCCGATGTTCATTGATTTTTTTGGGGGGGTGGGGGGCGGGACAAAATGTATCCACCTCAGCTCCGTCAGGTTAGCTCCGCCTCCAGACCTCGGACGACACGTTAGTTTTTTTTTTTTTTTTTTTTTTTGTACAGGCACTCGATTGGTTCCTAAAAACATCTGGTCCTGACTAGCTAGGAAACATTTGTATGAACATGTACACACTGAATATGTGACTCAAGAATCCATTAAAGATGTTTTCCATAAAAAACTAAAACTCCTGTGTTTGATTGAAAAAATTAATAGGAACCAATTTTTATTGATGAAAACCGTTTCGAGAGTCTTCGTGTTCTTACTTACAGCAATGCATGATGGGAAGAATTGTGTTTTATCCGTGCTGCAAAACGTCACGATGTCGACTGACCTTTCACCTCTGTGACGACATTTCTTCGTCCTGATTGGTTTAAAGCTTCTCCGACACACATGACAGGACAGTTGTTTTTTATCAGATATTTATTAGATTTTTCTCTCCTGAAGCATGATGTCATCAGAACACCTCGTCGCTTCATCACCGTAGACTTTCTGAAGCATTTCAAGAGTCTCTGTTGACCGTTTGCAGAGTTTGACCCAGTGGAAATCACTGCATGGGCTCAGGAACACTTTTCTGTTCCTTAAACATTTGAACCCATAGATCGGATGTTTCTCTGCTCCAGTTTCAGGTCCACGGTTGAAATCATTAATGTTCTCGTTACCAGCGGTGACGTTAACGTGAGGAACTCAGTGATGATGATGAAGAGACGACTCTGAATACTTCCTCCTGAAGGTCGCTGCTTCCTGCTGCTCCGGGTGCAGCGCTGCGCTGCGTTCAGGGACGCTCTGAACTGTTTGATCGACCGTCGTATATTAAGAACTTAAACCGTCAGACGTGGACATGTTTTACTGCAACGAAGTTTTATGTACCAAATGTTTTCAATTTTTGTAATAATGAGGCTGAAATATTCGACAGGTTACTACTACTTGATAATATATAAATATTATTTTCTCAGCTCGTCTTTCAATATGTCACTTTTTGGTTTTTTTCCTCGCGGATCAGTGGAACCGTTTTATTTTCCTGCCAGCTGATCGTCCTTTTGAAGGAAGCTGCCAAACCTGCGACTCTGTTACTCAGCATGTTGACGATGAGGCGGGAGGTGTTGGACGTGTTGGAGCTGTTGGAGGTGATGGAGATGTTGGAGGTGATGGACCTGTTGGAGCTGTTGGAGGTGATGGAGATGTTGGAGGTGATGGACCTGTTGGAGATGTTGGAGGTGATGGACCTGTTGGAGCTGTTGGAGGTGATGGAGGTGTTGGACCTGTTGGAGCTGTTGATATATGTCGATATATAATAGAAAAACCAAAGTAGCGACGACATCATCGGTCCCATTTATTGGTCTAGCCGTACATCAGGTAGACGTAGCGCCTGTTGCTGATACTCGTGGAGGTGTGCGGGTCCCGGAGCAGACAGAGTCCGCTCAGATGGACGCCGGTTCCGGGCCGGCGCTGCCCAGCGGTCCGCTGCCTCTCCGTCTCCGGGTCGGCCCACGAGTGGAAGCAGCGCAGCCGGAGGTTGCAGTTCTCCCTTCAGGCCACAAGTGGGAGGAAGATGATTGGTTACAGCGAGCGTCACCTCTGAAGAGCACAACTAACACATCACAGCAGCGTCACCCACGAGTGCTCCACCGGGCGTCCGGCAGGAAGTCGGCAGGTGACCTGGTCAAAATAATAGGGACAGAGCTGCAGGGTTGCCAGTTCTGGCCAGTGGGACATGCCGTCAAAGATGCGGTCCAGCCTGTGGTTCTGTCCGAACGTCTGTCCGGGGTGGAGCCGGCGCCACAGGACCGACACCAAGGCGTCCACGCTGGTCTGAGCCACCGAGCGCCGCAGAGGAAGTAGGCTGTACGGAGGGGGCGGGGCTTCCATCTGCCCCCATCGAAAAAAAACAATTCAGTGGAAAGGGAGGCGGGAAGTTATTGACATGTTCATCAGTGTGGTCAGAAAGTTTATAGAAGAACGTTTTTCCAAATATGCAGTTTTTGATGTTTGTTATTATTATTATTATTTTTACCACATCTGTGTACAAATTTAGAGAACAGATAAACAAACAACAACCAAAATAAAAAAAAAGTGATGCCTTCCACGATATGTTGACGATATGATCGATATCAAATCAATACATCAGACTGGACGTCTTCGTAGTGTGATGACATCATCTCAGTGTTGACTTTCCTGTTTACAGCTGCATTACTAATCTCTCCTCCCCCCCCCCCCACACACACACACACCACCACCCAGCGTTCATGATGTCATGAACAGGTCTGAGGTTTAGAGAAGTGACTCCAGCCTCTGAAAGCAGAAGATAAACTCAAAGGAAACGAAGGTCACTCACCTCAAACTGGGGAAAGTTTTCTTCTGCGTGAAATCTGTGACGTGTTTACTTTTAAAATGTGGAGTTTCAAACGATGACTTCACAACAACCAGACATGACATCATTCCTAAATATTTATTGCTCAGTTTGTTAAACAGTGTTTTGTGATGTGGTGTTTTTTTTAGAAAAACACCAGCTTTGTTTCATTTCTCAAAAAATTCCCTAACTTTCAGTTTTCAGCTTCAAAAACAAAACTGCCAACGATTTCCTCTTCCTGACGATGAGCTCGCTTGTTTATGACTCGGATGTTTTTACAGTTCAGTTTTTATCTCTGTATTTTTCTAACCTTTGGACATTAACTCAATCAGGCTTTATCTTTACAGCACTTTTCATGCAAATGTCTTGTAGCTCAAAGAGCTCCACAACACAAACCAATAAAAACACCCTCAGAGCAGTAAACAAAAACAGAACCAGGAAGAAACAATAAACACAACCTGAATTGTATAAATAAATAGTCAAATAAATAAATAGAAACACGCTGATGCTGCACTATTAATAATGATGTCATATATATAATCACACATCAGTCAGACAGGACTTTCCTGCTGATACTGCAGTACTTTTTGGAATGTGGGCCTTTCCATGCAGTTTCACCTGGTTCCACTCAGACGGGTCGAACCTGGAACAGAACCCGTTCATCAGATTCTTTAAAACAGTTTACAAGTTGGGGAACCGTTGTTTTATTTTATTTGTGGAAATGACCAAATAAAAAGTGCATTTCACTGCTTTTTGTTTTTCAACATTAGACCCAGTCCAAGCCCAAAACTACTACTACTACTACTACTGTTAATACTACTACTATTAATACTACTGTTAATACTACTACTACTACTACTACTACTACTGTTAATACTACTACTACTACTGTTAATACTACTACTACTACTACTAGTACTACTGTTAATACTACTACTATTAATACTACTACTACTACTGTTAATACTACTACTACTACTACTACTGTTAATACTACTACTATTAATACTACTACTGTTAATACTACTACTGTTAATACCACTACTACTACTACTACTACTACTGTTAATACTACTACTATTAATACTACTACTACTACTACTGTTAATACTACTACTACTACTAATACTACTGTTAATACTACTACTACTACTACTGTTAATACTACTACTACTACTGTTAATACCACTACTACTACTACTACTGTTAATACTACTACTATTAATACTACTACTACTACTACTACTACTGTTAATACTACTACTACTACTAGTACTACTGTTAATACTACTACTACTACTGTTAATACCACTACTACTACTACTACTACTGCTGCTACTGTTAATACTACTACTACTACTGTTAATACTACTACTACTGTTAATACCACTACTACTACTACTACTACTACTACTGCTACTGTTAATACTACTACTACTACTGTTAATACTACTACTACTACTACTACTAGTACTACTGTTAATACTACTACTACTACTACTACTACTACTGTTAATACTACTACTACTACTACTAGTACTACTGTTAATACTACTACTACTACTACTGTTAATACCACTACTACTACTACTACTGTTAATACTACTACTACTACTATTAATACTACTACTACTGTTAATACTACTACTAGTAGTACTACTGTTAATACTACTACTACTACTGTTAATACCACTACTACTACTACTACTACTACTACTGTTAATACCACTACTACTACTACTACTGTTAATACTACTACTACTACTATTAATACTACTACTACTGTTAATACTACTACTAGTAGTACTACTGTTAATACTACTACTACTACTGTTAATACCACTACTACTACTACTACTACTACTACTGTTAATACTACTACTACTACTAGTACTACTGTTACTACTACTACTACTACTGTTAATACTACTAATACTACTACTACTACTACTACTACTACTACTACTAATACTACTACTACTACTGTTAATACCACTACTACTACTACTACTACTACTACTACTACTGTTAATACTACTACTACTACTACTACTACTACTGTTAATACCACTACTACTACTACTACTACTAATACTACTACTACTACTACTACTGTTAATACTACTACTACTACTACTACTACTGTTAATACTACTACTACTACTGTTAATACCACTACTACTACTACTACTACTGTTAATACTACTACTACTACTGTTAATACCACTACTACTACTACTACTACTGTTAATACTACTACTACTACTGTTAATACCACTACTACTACTACTACTACTGTTAATACTACTACTACTACTGTTAATACCACTACTACTACTACTACTACTGTTAATACTACTACTACTACTGTTAATACCACTACTACTACTACTACTACTACTGTTAATACTACTACTACTACTGTTAATACCACTACTACTACTACTACTACTACTGTTAATACTACTACTACTAGTACTACTGTTAATACTACTACTACTACTGTTAATACCACTACTACTACTACTACTACTGTTAATACTACTACTACTAGTACTACTAGTACTGCCCTCTGGCTACGATAATCTAGTCCAAGTATATTAGTTTGAGACCTGGACAAGATCTAAAAAACCCAACAAAATGTCCTTTTTTTAGAGAATAAAAGTTCTACAAATGAGAAAGTGTGTTTAGAAGAATCTTTAATCTCTGGGATGATTATAGTCAAGAAATCAGAAAACACGTTCCAGACAGTTAAGGCTTTAACTAAAATGTCTTAAGATGCCGTTCCAGCATTAAGAAGTGCAAATAAAAAGAGGGGAGAATCATTTCCTTTTCGAGCTAAATCAAAATCTGTGAATCAATCTTGGAAACTTTAACAGGGCAAACGGGAGCGGATCAAAAACGAGGCTTCGAGTTTCAGCCAATACAACGTAAATGTCAAAACGACAACTTTTGACCATTTGATTTGTTGGCATTGAGGAAAAAGACCTGAATACTTCTGCTACCGTTGTACTTATGTAGGATTTTTGTCTACAGCTACGGAGTATTTCTACACGGCAGTATGTGTACTTAAAGCTCGAATACTTCCAGCTCTCATTTTGTAGAGAATTTATCACGTCTGAAAATGAATATTAAAAAAAAAGCCCAAACATCACGTTCATTAGTCATCCTGCTAACATGCTCGTTGTGATGCTACTAATGTAATTAACACTAAAAATGGCCTCTGATGAAAGGAGCAGTGGGTGGAGGAGGGGGGAGGAGGGAGGTCAGAGGAGGAGGGAGGGGGAGGAGGGAGGGGGGAGGGAGGTCAGAGGAGGAGGAGGAGGGAGGAGGGAGGGGGAGGGAGGTCAGAGCAGGAGGAGGAGGGGGGAGGAGGGAGGTCAGAGGAGGAGGGAGGGGGAGGGAGGTCAGAGGAGGTAGGGAGGAGGAGGGGGAGGAGGGAGGAGGGGGGAGGATAGGGGGTCGGAGGAGTGAGGAGGGGGGAGGTTGGAGGAGGAGGGGGAGGAGGAGGGAGGTCGTCGGAGGAGGAGGGGGTCGTCGGAGGGGGAGGAGGAGGAGGAGGTCGGAGGAGGAGGGAGGCGGGAGGAGGAGGGAGGTCGTCGGAGGAGGAGGGAGGTCGGAGGAGGCGGAGGAGGAGGAGGGAGGAGGGGGGTCGGAGGAGGAGGGGAGGGGGAGGTTGGAGGAGGAGGAGGGAGGTCGGAGGAGTGAGGAGGAGGGGGGGAGGTTGGAGGAGGAGGGAGGTCGTCGGAGGAGGAGGGAGGTCGGAGGAGGGGGGGTCGGAGGAGTGAGGAGGAGGGGGGGAGGTTGGAGGAGGAGGAGGGAGGTCGTCGGAGGAGGAGGGGGGAGGAGGAGGGAGGAGGGGGCCGGCTCTGAGGTGGGGTTGCCCGTGGAGGAGGGAGGAGGGAGGAGGGGGCAGTCCGGCTGCGTCTCTCTGCGCCTCCTCACGGCAGTAACTTCCAAACACGTCGGAGCAGCTCGGAGGAGGTCTCTGACCGGGAGCACCGCCGAGCAGCAGACACGTTCAGCGGCTCCGAGCACCAACGCAGTCCGGCCGGTAAGAACCGACCAACCGACGTTTATTCTCTAATTCACGGAGGAAAAAGGCTCCGCGTTGCCGCCGCTAGCCTAGCTAGCCTTGCTAACCGACGTCAGTCGCCCCTCCGCGGCTAGCTCGGCTCGGCTCGGCTCGGCTCGGCTCCGGTCCGGTCGCAGCTGGAGAGGACCGGGCTGTGGCTCCGTTTGTCCCGGGATCAAAAGTGAGATCTTTTATCTGCGTGTGAACGGACAAATCTGGCGGGACGTTTTATCCCCGGAGAGAAGAGACGCCGTTAACGGAAACACGGCGACGGGAAACTGAACGGTGTTTTAACGCTCCGGTCAACGTGACCAGAACCAGCTGTTTATGTTTATGTTTAATGTTTATGTTTAATATTTATATGTTAGTTTATCAGATGGGTTCCGGTGCTGCCGACAGACGGTTGGGCAACGAACCGAACCGTTTCAAACTTTAAAGTTTCCCGGAGAAGTTTTGTGTTTCGGAACAAAGCGAACTTTTTCCGGGTTTAATGACACCTGGACTTTGTACCAAACCCGGTTTACCGTGAGCGGAAACCGTCCCGGTGGACTTCCGTTAAGGAGAACCGGAGACACGGCTGAGGTTCACGTCCAGACCACCTTCTCGGGGGGTTTCCGGCCGGAGCAGGGTTTGTTCTTTCCCGGTGTTCTCACGTCCCCCACCCCGGTGGAGCAAAAGGCCCAGCCGGCCCGCAGGCGCCCCCCCCCCCAGGGTCCAGACTGACGGACTGCTCCTTTACTGCAACACCAGCATGGAGCTGCTGCTGTTCACCTGTTGGGATGTTTACCTGTCAACATGTCGGCCTTCCACTGAACAAGTACAAATACAGCGTAGACTAAATACTTCAGGACAAGTTAAAGTACAAATACAGCGTAGACTAAATACTTCAGGACAAGTTAAAGTACAAATACAGCGTAGACTAAATACTTCAGGACAAGTTAAAGTACAAATACAGCGTAGACTAAATACTTCAGGACAAGTTAAAGTACAAATACAGCGTAGACTAAATACTTCAGGACAAGTTAAAGTACAAATACAGCGTAGACTAAATACTTCAGGACAAGTTAAAGTACAAATACAGCATCGACTAAATACTTCAGGACAAGTTAAAGTACAAATACAGCATCGACTAAATACTTCAGGACAAGTTAAAGTACAAATACAGCGTAGACTAAATACTTCAGGACAAGTTAAAGTACAAATACAGCGTCGACTAAATACTTCAGGACAAGTTAAAGTACAAATACAGCGTCGACTAAATACTTCAGGACGAGTTAAAGTACAAATACAGCGTCGACTAAATACTTCAGGACGAGTTAAAGTACAAATACAGCATCGACTAAATACTTCAGGACAAGTTAAAGTACAAATACAGCATCGACTAAATACTTCAGGACAAGTTAAAGTACAAATACAGCGTAGACTAAATACTTCAGGACAAGTTAAAGTACAAATACAGCGTCGACTAAATACTTCAGGACAAGTTAAAGTACAAATACAGCAACATAAATATACTCAAGTACAGCTAAAGTAAAATAAAGATGCTATAGTACAAGTTAAAGTACAAATCCAGCTTTTAAAATACACCAATACTAATAAAAGTACCAACACATTAACGTAAAGTTAAATATTTACATACCGATTTTCTTTGGACTTGAGTTTTATTTTTTAAGTTGTACTTTGTTAAAAAAGCTTTTCCACACTGGAGTTTGTTAGCAAAGTTTGTTGAATTCTTTTGGGTGTTTTTATTTATTGAACTGTACGAGTTTTTCTTAAAATTTAGACATTTTTTACATGAATAATGTAATAATAATAATAATAATAATAATAATAAAAACAAAAATGGTCAAACATGATGTGAAATTGGACGTTTGATGATGTAATGATGGTGACAGGTCTGTTTACCAGACCATGAAGCCAAATATATAATATAATCTTTAATGGTCAGATTCAGACTATGTTGGCGTTGTGATCCTGAATCAAACACGACAGATATTAGATTTAATTTGATGTTATCTTCGGCTTAAAGTGTCTTTTTTTCTCTCCCCCAAACTAAAACCATCAGTTGTCAGTTTCGGCCTTCAGACTTGCTCAGAGTTTTGTTCTCGGTGTGATTGTGTTTGGATGGAGCTGCTGTGTTGTTGTTGTTGTTTTGTATCCTGGGGAAGCGGTTGCTGCGGTTACGAGACCCCGTGGAGGATCCTCCGTCTCCGTGGTTGTCGTTAAGTGAGTCTGCAGGTTGCTGGGATCATGAGATGAAAAACAGCGCGAGCAGCTTAAAGGCAGCGAGACGAGGAAGGAGGAGGATGATGATGATGATGATGTGGCCCCCCTCCCTCCTCCTCCTCCTCCTCTTCTTCGTCCCAGCAGAGTCGGACTCTAGAGAATCAGCCTCAGCGACGTGTACCAGCTGCACCCGTGATGAATGGCTCCGGCTGGCTGGCTGACTGGGTTGGTTGGTTGCCATGACGAGTACGCTGGCAGGTGTTGCCGTGCCGACGCCTCCTTTTTTTCTCGGGGCACGTTTGCACGTCGTTTCAGTGCTTCAGAGAAAAGGCCCGCCGGCGGCATCTGGTCGAACCGGTTTACTATAAACGGCTGTTTGAAATACTGCAGATGTTTCTGAAGATCTGAAGATCTTTGTTGTCCGTCAGGAATCAAACCTCGTCTGGACGGTTGTAAGAACGAAGAAATAACGGCCGCGTCAGCTTTACTGTGACTTCTCTCTGAACGGGCGGTTTGGTCGTTGTGGAGATGCAGAGCTGAACGTCTGCCAGAAAGAAAAAAAAAAAGCCGAGGTTGAATACATCAGCGCTCGCTCCAACACCCGGCGACTGGTGGCGCTCACGTCAGGTCGGGCCCAAACAAACGGCGCTCCGGTGCTGCGTAAAGTCAGCTATCGTTCAAAAAGATAAAAGAAAACGCTTGATCTAATGAGTTTTGAATATTTGTATAGTCAATCAAATTTGAAAAAAACAAGTCATTAATATGCGACTGCACGAAAAAAAAAATCACATCAGTTTTCAGTGTTTTACCCTCCGACAGCCTCGAGTCCGGTCGAAATTAGAAAAAAGAAGTACCATCAATGCTGTTGCTTTTTGTTTTTATTCATCTCCTCGCTGCTAAATTCTTTCGTTGTCATTTAGATCTTCTTTCTTTCGTCTCTGATTAGTTCTTGTTCTCTGGTGGCAGATTCACATTCATACAACATTCAACAGACTTCACTTCATTCAGGTTTTTCAAATTTGTTCCTCAGATCACATCTTTAGGACGGACGGTTATTTATTATTAATATTATTGTAAATAAAAGTGTTCGTAGCTTTCGGGTCTGAAAAATGGTTCAGTCAGATCCACCGCTGGCTCCTCCCCCAGCTCGTCCAAATATGGTCACTTCCTGCTCCAAACCGCTCCGAACTAGCAAAGATGGTGACGGACAGAATCTGAACTGGAGGATTCATAACGTTCACAAACCAACGATGACATCACTGATGGATAATGACATCACTGATGGATAATGACATCACTGATGGTTGATGACATCACTGATGTTATTCGATTTGTTTCAGACGTTCCAAAAAATCATCCAGATACGATCTGGCCCTAAATTTCGTAATACCAACAACAACTGTTCCCCCTCTTATTTTGAAAGGACTCCTGGTTTTTCTGCCGAGAGACTCACATTTAAATATCTTCTCTTTATGAACGGCAGCTTCTCTTGTTATTTTATTCTGAGCCGTGTTATCAGACGTGTTTCTGCGTCGTTACGTACGTGATCTGTAGAGAGGTGGATAATAATAAAAAGGCTCCGTGTCGTCTGCCGGGAATTAAAAAAAGCTTAAACTGAGATCTTTGATGTGGGAGTTGATGTGGACCTCAGTGACGGCAGGCTTTAACAGGAAACTCGCTCGTTAAGGACCAGATCAGTGCGGGTCAGAACCTGCAGCCGCCGAGAGGCCGGGCCACGCTGAGCTTCTTCCAGTCCTGAAGCATCCGAAGCAGACGGCGCTGCTTTGGTGGTTTTTGTTTTGTTTGTGGCCTCAGAGGGACTTTAGAAAATCAATCTCTTTTGTTTCTCCACCTCGGTCCGCTGCATCCCGTTTTCATTAGTGGATCAGCGCCGTGCTGGCGTGAGGACGGGCCTCCTCGTCTCCTCGGTCTGATGTGAACCAGCTGGAATCGGAGGCCCGGAGGACCCGACGAGCTGGAACCGACCCGGTTCTGCTGCTGGATGTGTTGGAGGCAGATTATCAGAAACATGTAGTTCAGTAGGAACGCATCTTGTTTGTCTCCTTCAGGATTTAAGAAGCGTGAGTTACCTCCTCCCTCCTCCCCCTCCTCCCTCCCCCCTCCCCCCTTCACCCAGATGACGACGATCTAAATATAGACCTCCATCTTTTTTTTATTCCCCCCTGTCTCGGGTTCATCCATGTGTGTACGAGCATGCATGTGGACATACCGTCTGCACATGTCATATTAATGACCCCACGGGGAAGAGGAGGAAGAGGAAGAGGAGGAGGAGGAAGAAGAAAGGGCTGATGGGAAGAAAACAGGAAGTGGCTCTCGGTGGAGCAGCTGGACTTTATTATGTTTTAAAAAATTCTAAATGTGGACGAGAAGGAGAGACGATGAAGCACATATTGTCCCCAGAATGCTGCTTGTCCTCGTCCTCGTCCTCGTCCAACACGGAGTCACTGGAGAGGCGGAGCCTGCTGGCAAAAAATTATATACGATATCAAAATATCGGCCCAAAATGTGGTCGTCGAAATACTTGCGATTCGTAATGTACGTTGTTTCCATGCCAACACCACCTCAGCAAAAAGATCAACCAATGAAATGAGTGCTTTTATTTGAAAAGAACAAACACAACAGGAAGTCTCAACGAAGAATACAAAACATGACTGAATTATTAAAATAAAGAAATACCGTGTGAAGGACAAAGCCGTGGCTAAGCTAACGTTAGCCTGTGAACATTTAACTTTAATGATAAACTTTTTTTCTCTGATCCAGTAAACTTGATTTAGAATGTAGTAAATGTAAATAACTTTTAATTCAAAATAATGAGGTGTAAATAATTTATTTGAGCATGTTAGACAACATACATGTCGATACTGACATGCCAACGAGAGGCTGATAAACGGGTTCTTCCCTTCAGAAAGAAACTTTTTTCTCCGACGTGTTTTAATCATCCGTATTAATCCTGAAAAAACTCGAACCGTCGGTTTCTGGATGAATTCTCCTCCGGTGGGATTAACTGTGATCTTCATAAACCATATCCATAATCTATCGGGGGGGGGGGGGGGCTCCCATCTGCTCCACACGCAGATGAAAACCATCAACTCCGTCTGATCCACATCTTGTGTTTGATTGACAGGTCTGTGGTGATTGGATTGGATGGGCTCGTCCAAATATGGTCATTTCTGCCTCGCAAATAGAAAAATCGCGACTGAACTTTTGAGCATTTTTTTTTTCTGTGGACGTGAACGGAGGTTTTCTGTTGAGGCGATGTCACGTGGTGTCGCCATAGTAACGCCGCCACCTTGAGGGGGAAACTGCCGATTTACTGCAGAGCTGTTCCTTTAAAAACGGGATCTCATGAAGTTTTGTATTTTTCCTGCAATTATTTTAAAACACAGTTAGAAAAGAAAATATAATGCGACCTGAGAAACGATCGCTGCTCACCAGATTTAACTCGAACAAACACCGGAGCAGGCGTGTGCATCAGTTGGTGAAGGCGTGTTTGTTTTCCCGTGTGATTAGCGTGATGTTCTCTAAGTGCCGAGCACGTCGACGCCCGAAGGAACCAAACGGGTCGTTAAAGCTGCAGCGAGCGTCTTCATTGATCTCTGGCTGAAATGACTTCCAGAGAAGAAAAACAAAAACATCTTCCATCACAGAAATATGCTCCCACTCACTCTGAAATCAAAGTCCACTTCATTTCTCTTCACTTCCATCAAAAACAGCTCGACGAGAAACGCATTCGTTTTGTTTTGAAAGACGGACTTTAGGAGATTTTTGATGATTTCTAAAACATCGTTAGAAATTGTAAGTAAAAGCTGGACTTCATCCAGTATGTTGTATAGTTCTCCACCTTATAAAACAAATATCTTTTGCTTTTATGATCACAGGGATGGTTTTGTTTTTTGTTGTTTTTGTGGAATAATTGTTGGAAATATTTTGTAGATCTCCTGAATTATACATTAATTATTCACAATGACTTCGATTTCCTTGAGCGACTCATATTTTTAACATTTAAACTCTTATTATAGAACGACTGCACACACACACACACACACACACACACACACACACACACACACACACACACACACACACACACACACACACACACACACACACACACACACGTGTTCGACACCCAGCTCACCTGTTGATCCCCGTGAGCCTGAACAAACGAGTGTTAAACCCGAACAGGAAGCTTTCAGGATGTGAAGAAAAGTGAGTTAAAGTTGTTCACGTCTTTAAACACCCCCCCCCCCCTCCCCGTGATCCTGCAGAGTTCAATGGGATTAGGAGATTAGCGCTCTTCAAGGCGCCTGTTTTAACGAGCACTAATTGATTTGCCTTTTAGGACATGTTAGACAGGAAGTCCCCCCCCCTCCAGCTGCAGGCGGAGCTCCGTGTTGGGCCTCATGACTCGTAGGGGGGGCTGTTTTGGTCTCCATGTAAACAAACACAATCAGCCTTTTTTTGTTTGTTTGGCAGGAAACACGCTGCTGTCGGCACGAAATTGCTGATTTCAACAGTTTTGAGCTGCAGAGTGCCCATCGGTCTAACACCCCCCCCCCCCTTCTGTTGTCTTTCAGAGCCGTGCCGGTCCACTTCCTGTCCGTCCTCCTCGATTGTGTCTCCGAGCTGTGTGTGGCATCATTATGGGACAATAGCAGCGGGAATCAAAGCCCTCCCTCCTCCTCCCCCCATTTCTGTCTCTCTCAGCCTGAAACCCCCCCCCCCTAACAAACACAACACAGACCCCCCGCCCTCCCCCACCACACACACATCCCCCCGTCCCTGCAGCCAGTCGGCCAGTGAGTGTAATCCTCTGTAAAGTAAAGGCCCTGTTCGGCTCCCCCTTTTGTCATGGCGGTTGTTGTTGTTGCGGAGGCCTCCCCCAGGAGAGGAGTGGAGGGGGAACAGACGGCAGCATAAACAGCCCACAAAGGGACGAAGCGAGCCGCGAGACACCGACGCTGCCGTTTGTTTTTTGAGCCGTGGCAGGATGAAGCTGGGGGGGCGGCGGTCGCAGCTCAGCGGGGGGGCAGCTCCATGATGTGGGACCGGACCCGCCGCCGACGCTGTCCACCTGCCGACCTGCAGCTGGGAATGCAGTGAGGCGGTCACCGAGGAGACACGGGACTCTCCTTCCTGCTGCACCGTATTTGTTCTACTCTTCCTCTGATTGGTGGTCTCTTCAGGCTCCGCCCACCAAAAGTGCCTTTTTACTGTCCTGTCTGCAGGAACTGTCTCATATCTGTACTTCAGATCACCTACGCTGTGTATCGTACTCATTGAACCTGACAATCATCACACACCTAAAGACCGCCCCCGCCCCACCACCCCCCCACCCCGAGCCGTCGCCATGCTCAGCATTCAGTCCAAATGGCGCTACCTGTTCATGTTCCTGGGCATCCAGCTGGTCGTCATGGCGCTGCTGTCCAGGGAGGGGTACCAGAAGAGGGTTACCTATTTCATCCGCATCTTCCGCAAGCCGGATGCCGCCCCCCCGCCGGGCCGTAACCACACGACCGTGGCCCCCATCAGCGGAGTGGACGTGTACGCCAACCTGTCCCACCTGTCCAAGACAAGCGGCCACGCAGACGACGTCCCCTTCTGCCCCAAGACGTCCCCTCTGATAGGTGAGTTCACACCTTCCTTCACAACCATCAGTGATGTCATTGTTGGTTTGTGAACGTTATGAATCCTCCAGTTCAGATTCTGTCTGTCACCATCTTGCTAGTTCGGAGCAGGAAGTGACCATATTTGGACGAGCTGGGGGAGGAGCCAGCGGTGGATCTGACCGATCTGATTGGAAACCTGACGATACTACGTCCCACCCACCGATAGCTGTAACCTGACTGCACCGCAGGCCTGTCAATCAAACAGACACGCCCCCAAAAACAGGTCTTCTTGAATCTTCTTTTCTAATGAATGAGGGATTATTTTCAGATGGACCTCCAGAAAACTAAGAAGAAGGAGTGACTTTAGCTAACAACACCGAGATAACTGATGGACACATTTTATTCACTTTGGATTTGATGACAGAAGTTGAATGGGAGTCTATGGAGCCGGAGGCTTTTTGGAGCCGACCTCTAGTGGCACTCGCCGGTATTGCAGCTGAAGACACTTCTGGATCAGAACCATTTTACAGACCTGAAGCTACGAACTCTTTTATATCCAGCCTGTGGTTTCCATGCAGAAAAATAAACGGCAGCAGAACTTTAATTAAAAGTTCCACCAAAGTGAGTGAATGTGAAACGGAGGTGTCGTCCTCATTAACCTGGATTTGTTGTGATTAGCAGGACGACATCGTGACTGTAAAATAAGTATTTTATCAGAGACGCGCAGCAGGACGACTCGTCGCTTCTCAGCCTCACGGATGTAAACAAACCCCGACGTGAGAGATGACCCGTCACACAACAGTGAAGACGTGACTGTGACAACACAGAGACTTCAATATCCATCCATCATTTAAACCTGCTCTATCCTGAACAGGGTGACAGGGGGCGGAGCCTATCCCAGTTGATTTAGGGCAAAGGCGGAGTTGAAAATGATTCTCCACACAAAGGTTCCAGGTTGGAACGAGGGATGAGCATTTCAAAGAAAAGCACTATTTGATTATTATCCAATATAACAGTTTCCACTGTTTCATAAGAACAGAAGAAAAATATTTGCACATACTAATCCAATTTTTTTTGTTAAAAACCAACTATTTAAATATTTCAAAATCATCTTCCAGGTCTGTAAAATGGTTCTGATCCAGAAGTGTCTTCAGCTGCAATACCAGCGAGTGCCACTAGAGGTCGGCTCCAAAAAGCCTCCGGCTCCATAGACTCCCATTCAACTTCTCTCATCAAATCCAAAGTGAATAAAATGTGTCCATCAGTTATCTCGGTGTTGTTAGCTAAAGTCACTCCTTCTTCTTAGTTTTCTGGAGGTCCATCTGAAAATAATCCCTCATTCATTAGAAAAGAAGATTCAAGAAGACCTGTTTTTGGGGGCGTGTCTGTTTGATTGACAGGCCTGTGGTGCAGTCAGGTTACAGCTATCGGTGGGCGGGACGTAGTGTCGTCAGGTTTCCAATCAGATCGGTCAGATCCACCGCTGGCTCCTCCCCCAACTCGTCCAAATATGGTCACTTCCTGCTCCAAACCGCTCCGAACTATTAAAGATGGTGACGGACAGAATCTGAACTGGAGGATTCATAACGTTCACAAACCAACGATGACATCACACGATGTCTTTCAAATTTTTAATGTGGACACAAATCGAGTCGACAAAAAGCTGTTTTTGTTTTGTTATGATTTTCGTGGTGCTTTCAGGTCAGGAAACGGAGGATCTCCGTTTTGGATGTTTTTCATTTTGTTAACATTGATTTCCAGTAAACGTGAATCCTCCTCGGTGTCATTTCAGTGTGTTTACCAGCAGCTTCCAACCTCCTGCTGATAACCGAACCTGGAGGGTCTCTTTGTACTCATTCTTCTAGAAGAACAATTTAAAACGCGTCATGAGGGTGTTACTGACAAACCGATCAGGTGTCAGAGAACAGAAAACCCCCGGAGTCACACTGAAACTGGTTTAACAAGCCGCGGCTGCACCGACACACATCCTCTGTGGTTGAATGTTCCTCTAAAAGTAGACCATCAAATTTACAGATGACCCCTAAACGCTTCACATGCAGGCTAAAGGTCATTGTTGACCTTTAATCAGCTGCTGAAGACGGTGAAACACAGCTGAGAGCTCGGGGAGGTTGAGATAATAAGTGGACCATGACTCCGTCCTGTTTGTGTGTGTTGGTGGCTGCCACACGCGTGTTACATGCTAGTTGAGAGGTTGCTGAGCAGCAGGAAGTGAACAGAAAGCAGCTGGAGCGAAACAGTCCAAACAGGTTGAGTCAGCTGACCACATTTTTCCATCATGACAAACTCCTCTGACGCTTCACGCGTTCAACTTCAAAATATCGTTTTATTGACCTACAATCAAATATGTTCAACTTTCACTCATAAAAAACCCCGAAGTAAAACATGAAATCCTCACGTTTAACTTTAAAGTTGGCCGATCATCCGTGTTGAGGATGTGTTGGTACGGATCAGCAGTCCGAACACTAATGATCCAAAATATGACTGGAAGCCATCTGTTTGTTTGTTTGTTTGTTTGTTTGTTTGTTTTCATTTGTTTTCATATTTGAGTGAAGTGTGCTTCTCACATTCAAACAAACATTAAGTGTCAGATGTGTTAAAAATCACCAACATGTCCAGCTTTGTACCGTCAACGTTTGTCTTTCCAGGAATGAGGGTGCGTTCAAGAGCAGCTCGCCTGTATTGGGGAAATCTCGCTGGGAAAGTGGGAGGTTTTTGCGTGCGTTCACGATTAGGGAACTTATCATGGGAACTTATCGTGGGAACTTATCATGGGAACTTATCGTGAGAACTTATCGTGAGAACTTATCGTGGGAACTTATCGTGGGAACTTATCGTGAGAACTTATCGTGGGAACTTATCGTGAGAACTTATCGTGAGAACTTATCGTGAGAACTTATCGTGGGAACTTATCGTGAGAACTTATCGTGGGAACTTATCGTGAGAACTTATCGTGGGAACTTATCGTGGGAACTTATCGTGAGAACTTATCGTGGGAACTTATCGTGAGAACTTATCGTGAGAACTTATCGTGGGAACTTATCGTGGGAACTTATCGTGGGAACTTATCGTGAGAACTTATCGTGGGAACTTATCGTGAGAACTTATCGTGAGAACTTATCGTGGGAACTTATCGTGAGAACTTATCGTGGGAACTTATCGTGAGAACTTATCGTGGGAACTTATCGTGAGAACTTATCGTGGGAACTTATCGTGGGAACTTATCGTGAGAACTTATCGTGGGAACTTATCGTGAGAACTTATCGTGGGAACTTATCGTGGGAACTTATCGTGCCCGTCAGACTCAGTGATGTTCAACCCGTGGCTCACTGCTCCACGTGGTTTCCCCGGTAACGACAGCTGATTTCTGCTCACAGGCGGGCCGATCCACGTCAGCTTCCCGTCCGGACTCACCCTGGCGGAGGTGCAGAAGAAGAACCCACTGGTGGTGCGCGGGGGGCGCTACAGGCCTCCTGACTGCGGGGCGAGGCACCGGACGGCCATCATCATCCCCCACAGACACCGAGAGCACCACCTCAAGTTCCTGCTCTACTACCTCCACCCCTTCCTGCAGCGGCAGCAGCTCAGCTACGGCATCTACATCATCCACCAGGTGAAGCTCGGAGGGGGCGGAGCTACAGCCGACCTATCCGTTTTATTCTGATTCATCTGTTCAGTCCAGTGAGTTTGCTCAGTCATTCAGGCTGGATGTAGAGCGCCCTCTGCTGGTCTGTCTGGATGTTCATCTATTATTTTATTTAGAATTAACATCAGAACGAGGTCTGATATGAAGCATTATTTTTATAGTGGGAGGGGGAAGTGTTTGATATCAGGTTGGTTTTTTATGTTGTGAAGTATGAGGTTTAAAAAAAATATTTTTTTATATAAATTAAAAGTAAAAAGCAAAAAGGATTTTTTTTTTTAATTTTTTTTTTTTTTTTTAAATGTGTTCCAGCTTCACTTTTCTAATAACTTCTTAGATATTAATTTATCAACCTCTTCAGGAGTTTTTGTTGTGATATTTTTTTGGGGAGGGCTTTTCTGGTAAACCTTCAGGAATTCACAAAAGTTGCAAGTCAATGATTTTTATTTTGTTAATTACAACCTCATGAAGAAAGAGTCTGAATGTAATCAGTTCCTGTGATGATGATGATAATATCTGGAAATATTTCACTTCTCATCTTTTTGTTTTATTTTCTGAACAAACAGACAGCTGCTTTCAAAATAAGAGCTTTAAATTATTTTTAAATCATAATTTAGCACAAAAACAAAGTGCCGCTTCATCGCTGTCACTTCCTGTTATGTCTTTTTTTTTTCCAGTCAGCCAGCAGGTGGTTTGTTTTGATGATGAAGAGACGATAAAGAATCTCTGACTTGTTGTTGATGAAGGAAAGTTTTATTTTGAAAGGCTGACTTTCAGCAGAGTTTCTAATGAGGAACTTTACTGCAGCGGGACAGCAGGACGTTTGCTTTAAGTATTGTAACGATTTCCTGCAGCGACTCGTTCACAGAACATTTTGTTGGTGTCGTATTTATTGTGGTTTTGTGAAGTCAGAAGGTTCGATGGACGTTTAGATGACAGTTATTTTTTACGGTTAATTTTCCAGCAATCAGTTACAGAGAAATTTCTGCACCTTTCTGCTTATCGAGTTACTGCAGTTCAAACCAAATTACATGTTTAACTTTTTCAGAAAACTGCTTGAAAATAAGAGAAAAGTTCTGCGATTTGTTCTCGTTCAGTCGGACTCCTGAAGTTCTTTTATAATAAACGTAAATCGTGTTTCCTCTGCAGGCGGGAAACTACACCTTCAACCGAGCCAAGCTGATGAACGCCGGTTTCCGGGAGGCGATGCGGGAGGAGGACTGGGACTGTCTCTTCTTCCACGACGTGGACCTCATTCCTGAAGACGATCGCAACACGTACATGTGCGACGCCAACCCGAAGCACGCCGCCATCGCCATGGACAAGTTCGGATACAAGTACGTCAGCACAGGACGTCACGGGAGCTCTGTGTGTGTGTGTGTGTGTGTGTGTGTGTGTGTGTGTGTGTGTGTGTGTGTGTGTGTGTGTGTGTGTGTGTGTGTGTGTGTGTGTGTGTGTGTGTGTGTGTGTGTGTGTGTGTGTGTGTGTGTGTGTGAGATCCTCACCAGTGTGTGATCTTTGTCCTCTCTAGGCTGCCGTACAAGATGTACTTCGGAGGAGTGTCGGCTCTGACGCCGCTCCACTACCTCAAGATGAACGGCTTCCCCAACAACTACTGGGGGTGGGGCGGAGAGGACGACGACATCGGGGTCAGGTGAGGAGCGTTTCCATAGAGATGAGTTACAAATAGTCATCGAAATATTTATAAAAAAATTAATAGTTCCGTGACTGTTGACTTATTTCCCTCGTTTCTTTGTGGCGCTAGCGAGTGATTTGATTTATTCACGCTGACGATTCTGCCATCAATAATAGATCAATTATTTAAAAAAAACATCTTTTAGTATAAATACAACTCAGACAAACATGCTGATCTTGAGCACACAGACTAAAATACAGCAGGGAGGGAAGGACCACGAGGGACAGGTGGAACTAATCAAACAATCACACAAAGGACAAGAAGTGAAACAAGATGGACACAATTTCAAAATCAAACAGGAAGCGCAAAAAAACCAAAAACTGACTGACTTGAAGACTATGAAGCAGAAAAGAAGTCCAAACCAGAACAGAACCTCAGAAGGTCCCGCTGGAACTCGTTGACGGCATTAAACTCGTAGTTTTAGTTATTTAGTTTATGAACCATGTGTGACCAAGTCGGATCTAAAAACCCTGTTTCCTGTCTCCTCAGGGTGTCTCTGGGGGGGATGTACATCACTCGTCCGTCTCTGAAGGTGGGCCGTTACAAGATGATCAAACACAAGCTGGACAAAGGCAACGACGTGAACCCGAAGAGGTACGACGGGCTCGGAGCTCCGCGGTGTCACGCTGCACCGAACTAACCAAGCAGAGTTCGACCCAAAATCTTGATGCCGTCTGTGATCTTTGGGCCCGCAGGTGGTACTGCTTTAAAAACAGCCATGGAAATCCCTGCATGGGCTCAGGAACACTCAGGGGTGTTCAAGATTTTCTGTTCCCCAAAATCTTCTGTTTGTCAGCTCCAGTTTCAGATCCATGGTGTCTCCGGTGTGTTTGGTTGAATTCTAACCGTCTCTCCACCGGCAGGTTCAACATGCTCGCCAAGACCCGTCAGACCTGGAAGCTGGACGGGATGAACACGGCCGAGTACGAGGTGCTGTCCCGGGAGTACCTGCCCCTCTACACCAACATCACCGTCAACATCGGCACGGAGGCCGGCCTCCACCCGCCTCCCCGAACACCTCCTCCTCCTCCCAAAGCTCCCACCAAGGTCTCCGGAAAACCCAAAGAGGGGCCGTCGGAGAAGTAGCTCCTCCCCTCGCGTCGCGCTGCACGGCGGTCGGAGGTCAGTCGGGACTCGAACCTTAAAGCGACGGCGCTCCTCTTTGGCTTCCCGTCGATGTGCCTGTTCTTCCAGAGGAGCGCCGGCGGAGGGAGGCGCCAACAGTTGGACTCTATGAGTTTATATATCCGCGGCGCTGTGCTCGCCGCCCAAACCTTTACGAGGCCTTAGAAACCTTTTTTTTGTTGTTGTTTTTTGTCTTTTCACTCGAACCTTACTTTATTTAGATGATTGGGTTGAATCGGAGCAGCGGTGCGCCGACGAGGAACGCAGGGTTTTTATTTTCCAGGTGAGTTTAAGAAGCTGCTGAACGATGGAGCTTCCTGTTTCCTGTTTCCGGTTTCCTGTGCACATATCCTGTCTGCAGAGACTTGTTATCTCCGAGGGTGCAACCACAACGCTGAGCAGCGCAGCAGGAGCAGTCCCTAAACGCTGCGACCGGTGGACTGAATCCTCCCCGTTAGTTCGGTGGATCAGCTGTGGGAGAAGCGTAGCTCCGCCCACCGAGGTTCAGCTCGTAGCCTGTGAGCAGTAATCGGATCATCTCGTGTTTCAGCATATCAACAAACCGACAACTGACTTTGTCTTCTGTGTTTTTGCCGTTAAGTTCAGACGAGCTTCGGATCCACATCGAAACGGAGTCCGTCCTCTTTTATTTTGAAAGGCGTGTTGATTATTTACTTTAAAGGAGCCGTCGGGCCGCAGGAACTCGTTCGTGGTTCTGAAGGCTGTGAGGAAGTTGCGATATATCTGCGATACTTTGATTCAATTCAAAAACACAATATTACGACAAAATGTGTGTTATGGTTTTTATACGTGAGCAGAAACGTCAACGGTTTGATCTCAAAATATTCAGTAAACACACTTTCACGTATGTCGTACCGTAACGCAGCAGTGTGATGTCATCGCATCGGGTTTTTTCTCTGAAAAAATGACCTCAAAGTATAACGGCATAAAGTCGCCTTTTTAACGGTTTCCCCGACAACTAATGTAGCCGTGTCGGAGAGGACGAAGACGTCGGAGTCGGGTGAAGATCGTTAAGGCTCCGGATTGGACGGGATTTTGAAATAGTTACTTACTTTTTTTTTGTCGTTTATTTGATTGTAGTTTTTTTTCCGGACACTTGATCGTGATGCGTTTTCCTGCCAGAAGGTGGCGCCAGCCGCCATTGAACAAACGAAGGAGTAGAAGAAGAAGTCGGGAGCTGCCGGGTGGAGACAGATCGGCAACGAGGCGCGTTCAGGCCACACAAAAAAAACGCCCCCTTTAAACAATCGACTTTATTTTAAGTAACATGAAGAATATTTTTTTGTGGCTCTCCGATGGCAAACTCACTTCATTCATTTTATTCTTTCAATATTCGAATTAACTTCAAACATGAAGTGAATTGGTGATATCTTTATTGACTCCGTGTCCCGCGTCCTCCCGCGTCTCCTATGGAAGATGAAAAATAACTCAAAATATAAAAATAAATGATAATAAAATAAAAAATAAATACATTTCAGTCAGAAGAAAAGAGACTGTTTATTTCTAGATTTCCACACATCAGCTACCGTTACTGTCTGTATGTTAATGAGGTGGGCGGTCCTAACCTCAGGCTGGAGCTGATTGGTCCGAACCTTTAACGACATGTTAAGACCTCCCATTTCATTAACATACAGAATAATAAACGTAGAAATCCAGAGTGCTTCGATAACATTTAATGAGTGGAAATGAAATAAATCCACCAGTTTCATTTAATTGTGATTTAGTTTTTTCTCCCTGAACATGTTTTTATTTTTTATTTAGTTTCTCGTATTCATTTCTGCACGGTTGTTGTTTTTTCGTCCTTGTCGTCACTTTCCTCCGACAGACGTGATTGTGTTCATTAAAGACAGAAACCCTTTGTTCAGTTAAATCTGCTGAGCGGGCAGAAACCAAAGACGCAGAGATGTGACGAAGACGTTGTTGTTTGATTCCTTTAACGCTGAACTCTCAAAATGTTCGGACGGAGACGTGTGAGGAGTCGGGTTTTTTCGGGTCGGCGTGGCGCGAAGTATCCGAAGTCACGTGAAACACGGCGTGAGCTTCACGCAGGATTTTAATCTGCTGGGCGGAGAACAGACGGAAGATCTGCTGACGTTTCTTCATCGACTCCGTTCTGATGTGGATCAAACAGCCGTCTCAGCAGTTATTTCCTCTTTATCAAATCTGCACAGTCCAGAGTGGCCTTACATTCATTAATAAACTGATTACTCAGAAGAAAACACATCTCTTCTCTTTTTATTTTGTCACTTTTATATTCGGGTCTTTTTATTATTATTTTTAAGAGAAACATGACTGAATACTTTTTGTGTCTGGTGGGAGGATTTTTATTTGTTCGGCACTTTTCACAGGTATCAAGTCAGTTTTACTGATTGAATATTTTAAAGTTTAGTTTATTAAGTTGATTTCTCACAGTATGACGGAGTATTACAGCCACATTAAGGGAAGAAGATTTTTTTTTTTTTAAATTTTAAGTTTTGATCTCTGGGGAAAAAGTCAAAATACAGTTGAAATGTCAAGAAAATCTTTTAAAGTCAAATAAAAAGTCAAAATGGTGACAAAAAAGTCAGAATATCATGAAAAAGGTTTGAAATATCAATAAATATTTTTTAGCTAATATTTCAATAAAAAAGTCCGTTTGTTGAGAATGATGGTGAATGTCCATAAAAAAGTCAAAATATCGTGAAGAGTTTGAAATGTTGATAAAACCGTTTCTAACACATTTAACACCTTAATTATTGACTTCCATCGTGTGTTTTATATTTTATTTAACAAATATACAATGAAATCAAAAACCTGTTTTTTTTCATCCATCCGTGAACGTCTTCACGCCTCCGGCTGCGTCGCCTCTTCGGACGTTGTGAGTCGTTTCCGGGTGACATCGCGGATGAGAGCTGAAAGACACAACCAGGATGAACATCTGTGCCGGAGCTGCGTAATGTTCAGCGAGTTCTGGTTCTGGTTCTGGTTCTGGTGTCTCACCGTCCAGCAGCGCTCTCGCTGCCTCGCGCTCCTCCAGACGCTCCTTCACCTCCTCGAGGAGCCACGGCAGGAAGTTCGTCTCGATGTCTGGAAATCGTAAAAGAACACGTGTGATTAAAGAAAGTTAAAACTCGTATGACGGAGACGTGGGCGTGACCTCGCTGACCTCTCTCCACGGGGTTGTAGAGGAATCCACATGTCCTCAGCGAGGCGAAGGCGGCGGATCGGAGGTCGGCCAGGTGGCGCCGTGTGAACGCCCGCGCCGCGACCTTCTCCGCGACCTCCTGCTGCTCCTTCAGAGCCTGTTTCTGCTGAGTCATCCGACGCACCTGATCTCAGAGGGAACGAACGCTTCAGACTCGGTAGGTTTTTAAATCATAATAAATCAGCAAACATGTGAAATCCCCCGTCGCCGTAACGACCCCGCAGGTAAGAGATCATAAATCAGACTTTTTATTTTTCTTCGGGACCTGAGCGTTGAATGTTATTTGTTTCTTGCCCACCTTCTCCTCCCGCCGCCGTCTCTCCTGCTCCTGAAGCCGCTGCACCTCCGCCAGCTCGTTGTTGCGCAGCTCCTGCAGCGCCCTCTGCTGGGCCCTCAGGCAGGCCAGCTCCTCCTCCTCCATCACCTCCAGCAGAGACTGTTCCACGGTTTTACCCACCAGCACCTCCAAAACCGGCTGCACCTCCCAGTCGAAGTAGAACAGCTGCAGACGAACACTTCCAGTGAGTTCGGTCACACAGTTCATCATCAACATCCAACAACGTTTAGACGCTGTTGAAACAACATCAAATGCTGAAACCAACCGACGACCATCAGTGATGTCATCAACCATCAGTGATGTCATCAACCATCAGTGACGTCATCGTTGGTTTGTGAACGTTATGAATCCTCCAGTTCAGATTCTGTCCGTCACCATCTTTGTTAGTTCGGAGCGGTTTGGAGCAGGAAGTGACCATATTTGGACGAGCTGGGGGAGGAGCCAGCGGTGGATCTGACCGATCTGATCGGAAACCTGACGATACTACGTCCCGCCCACCGATAGCTGTAACCTGACTGCACCACAGGCCTGTCAATCAAACAGACACGCCCCCAAAAACAGGTCTTCTTGAATCTTCTTTTCTAATGAATGAGGGATTATTTTCAGATGGACCTCCAGAAAACTAAGAAGAAGGAGTGACTTTAGCTAACAACACCGAGAGAACTGATGGACACATTTTATTCACTTTGGATTTGATGAGAGAAGTTGAATGGGAGTCTATGGAGCCGGAGGCTTTTTGGAGCCGACCTCTAGTGGCACTCGCTGGTATTGCAGCTGGAGACACTTCTGGATCGGAACCATTTTACAGACCTGAAGCTACGAACTCTTTTAGAAACAGACTGAGTTAAAACTGAGAGATTTTTAAAACCTGGTGGAACATCATTCACATAAAAGAAATTCATAAAATAATAGAATTTCTCAGTTTTAACATTTGATATGTTGCGTCCCAACCTTTTCTCTTCTGCCTTCTATCAGGACTGTTAATGTGCTCCCGTCCTCCTACCTCGCCCTCTTCTATCTGCGTCCCCACATCTTTGCCCGATTTGGCCGGTATGAAGAGCGGAGATGCCGGTCTGTCCAGGAAGGGGTCGGTCTGACACTCGATGTCGGCCGCTGTCACGATGTTGCTCAGCTCCTCGAGGTAAAGATCTGGAGGTCAACATCAACAAATCAAACACCTGTTCTGGTTTTTTGACAGCTGTGACGACGTCGGGAGAAACGTCGGGAACCTGTTTGCATGTCGACGTGTTTCCTGCCCTGCAGGGCCGCAGGAGTCACCGGCCTGGACCGCTCCCTGGCCCGTCGCCTAGCAACGGCTCTCCTGACAGCCTGCTGTCGCTGCGCCTCGGCGGTGTCCGGCTGAGCTGTCTGTCAACGGAGGACGACGACATGTCGAAGATGAAGCAGACGTCAGAGGTCAATTTTTCAATTCGATACATTCGGGTACCAAAATTATGGGATGGCCTCTCCCATCTGAGACGCAGCTGTTCCTGTTAAAATGCTTGAAAAGGTGCTTTAAAAGAAACAAAACATTTAACTTTTGTTTCGTAACTCTCATCCATCGTCATATCTTTCTGCTTTTATATTGACTTTATTGTTTTTGCTGTGATTGTTGTCGCCTCTATTCTGTTTATTTGTTTACATTATTTGTATGTAGTGATAATATTATGTCAACTTTGTATTTTTTATAACATTATCCAGGTGTGGAGGCTTCAAATGAGCCCACTGGGGATTTTTTTTTTAATTTTGTCAAATAAATCCAAAATCAAATCAAAGCAGTGAATAAAGGGAGCGAAGTGTTTGAAACTTACGGCCGGTGTGAGGTGCTGCGCGTACGTGTTTCCTCTGACGACACGCCGGTCGTACATGATGTTTCCGTAGCGGGGCGGACTCCTGCGGAGGTCAAAGACAAACTCACAGGAGTCAGCAGCACCTTCCCCTTTTAGAAAACCATCATCAAATGTAAAACAGCTCAGTTACACGGCTGCTTAAAACCACTTCGAATTCAAACATTTTATTTCAGTAATTTTACCAAATTGACTCTAAAATTATCGACATTTTTATCAACATTCTTTGCTTTGGAAATTAAGTTATAAACAATAATGGAGACGTTTACTGCAGGAAAGGAATTTATCTTAAATAAAGCAAAACTGGATCGATTTCAGTTTTTTTTTTGTAAAACTCGTGAAAAAAAACCTCATCTTCGATTTTAAGAAGCATCGAGAACAGCGCCCCCTTTTAACGATAACTGGTAGTGACGTCATACAACCATAAAACACAACATGTGTTCAGTCTGTTTACCAACAAGATCAAAGAAGTTCACATCATTTATTTTTTTATACTTTCAATAACTTTTTTGGTCTCGAAAGGAAGATGGTGTAAAAGAAAATGTCACTACATATTTTGAACGTGAAAACTCCTAATATTTAATATTTAATTTGTTGTAAACTTACTGATCCTCATTTGGACATTTAAAACCAACTTCACTGCGTTTCTGGGTGAAAATCTTAAAACTTATCAACACTTATTTTTTTGTTATTTATTATTTTGACTTGCTAAAATATATAATATATCTACATCCTTGTATTTCTGTATGATATTATATTGAGTCTGAATTGTGATTATTAATTTGTTCAATAAATATATGCTACATATGCTATAGTTAGCATCTCAATCAAAACATGACCGGAAGTACGGTACCGTTCGGCTGCGGGGTCTCCGTGTCTGGAGCGACTGTCCACGGGTCTGGGACGACTTGAGAAAGTATAAGTTACGTTTGGATCTCTGTGGTTGCGCGAGGCGAACGACATGTTTGTTTGTTTTTACAGAAACCGTTTAACGTCAATGTTATGGTCGACAACTGACGGGACAACCGGGAGAGGATGCCGCCAACTGTTGTAGCAACCGTGTCCAAGGAAGAGCCGTGACGTCACTTCCTCTGACAAACAACCGCTGCTCGCCAAAAACGAACACATTATTATGATTATTTTTTACAATTAAAGATATTTTATTGAAGTTTCTTAATACAAAATACAAAAATACAACATATGTACGAGAAAGGAACATTAAAAAACAATATATTGTAACGCCGGATGGGAATAAAGGCTTCGATACAAAAATGTAACATTATTTTGTTGTTATATTTTTTCATTTGAAGGTGTTGAAATGATTCAATAATTGTCTTCTTACATTAAAAATAATTTATGGATTTTGGATTTGACCATTAAAAGATTAATCGTGTGCACAGGAGTGTTTTTCTGCTCATTCAGGAGACCAAACCGAGCGTTCTTCCGCACCAGCAGGGGGCGCCAAACACATTCTCATTTTATTCTGAAAGACTCGTTCCGGAAGTGTTATTGTTGTTATTGGTGGAACAGAAGCTAGCGGTGCTAACTGAGCAAACCGGTGATAACCGGGAGTGATATGAGTGAGTAACGGATGGCCGCCGACATCAGCCTGACGGTGAGTTCTTCTCGGTCCTCTGTTTAACAGATTCGGTGTCGCGTTCGATGGTTCCGGTTCTGTTCGTTGAACTTACGGCCGAAACTTCGCGCCGATGCAAACATGTACACATCGAAGCGGGCAACTGCGCCTGCTCAGTGTGGACGAGTTTAACGTGAACTTAACCGGTAATTTAACGTTAACGTGAATTTACCGATGAATTCAAGTTATTTTAATGTCAGCTGCTGTCTGGAACGGAGCGTTAGCTTTGAGCTAACTGAGCTAACAGCAGGGAGACGAGAGAGCTGGTGCTCCGTTAAAAACCGGGACCTGAACCGGGACCTGAACCGGGTTATCAACCGGGACCTGAACCGGGTTATCAACCGGGACCTCAACCGGGTTATCAACCGGGACCTGAACCGGGTTATCAACCGGGACCTCAACCGGGTTATCAACCGGGACCTGAACCGGGACCTGAACCGGGTTATCAACCGGGACCTCAACCGGGTTATCAACCGGGACCTCAACCGGGTTATCAACCGGGACCTGAACCGGGCTATGACCTGTCTGTCATGTTGAACCTGTCTGTCATGTTGAACCTGTCTGTCTTCATCAGAAGTTGGGTTGTGACCGACATGTTGGTTGTCCTCTGTGTCCAGGGGACGGGGAGGCGGCGTCCAGCAGAGGAGGATGTCTGTCCTCTGAAGTTTAAGTCTTTGAGGATGGACGGAGAGACGAGTGTCCTCAGGAAGAAAGACGTTCCCGGTGATGACGGACGGGACGAGGACAGGACACCTGTCTCAGGTGACTCCGAGTGGATCGTTGGACCGTTTTGAATTCGCCTGACGGAGGTGGAGTCAGATGTTTGTTTACAGCCGGAAGTGTTTCTGTCTCCCGCTCAGGTCGGGGGACGGTGGGCGAGGAGACGGTCGCCGTGGAGACCAGCGACGACGAACTGGGACGACTGGACATCGATCTGGACAGGAAGTCCAGACAGCACAACCTGACGTCCAGCAACGTGCGCGCCATCCTGCACGTGAGCAACACGCATCTCCGTCCTCTGTGTCTCTGTGTATCTGTCCTCCGTCCTCTGACGTGCTCTGTGTCCCTTGTGTCCCCTGACAGGAGGTGATTACTCATGAGCGTGTGGTGGCCATGATGAAGGCGGCCATCAGAGACACTCAGGACCTGCCCATGTTTGTAAGTGTGCCCGTCCCCGAGCCTCTTTTAGCTCCCGGTTTTGGTTTGTGTCTCTCTGTCTGTCTCACTCTGTGAACTTACAACCTGTCTGTCTCTCCGTCTGTCTGTCCTCCATCAGGAGCCGAAGATGACTCGTTCTCGACTGAAGCAGGCCGTCCAGCAGGGACAGGTGAACTCCCACAATCCTCTCTGCTACTTTACCTGCAAATCAAAACAAGTCTGTTTAACCTGTCTGTCCTCCACCTGTCTGTCTGTCCTCCACCTGTCTGTTTGGTTCCAGACGCTAAACTGGAGTCTGTCATCAGTGAACACCGTCAAGGTAAAATGATCTGCTGTCTATCTCTCTGTCCGTCTGTCTGTCCCTCTGAGGTCTGTCTGTATGTCTCTCTCTCTCTGTCTGTCTCTGTCTGTCCGTCTGTATGTCTCTCTTTCTCGCTCTCTGTCTGTCTCTCTGTCTGTCTGTCTCTGTCTGTGCGTCTGTTTGTCTCTCTGACCATCCGTCTGTCCTGCAGCCTCCTCAGTTTGTTGACATCGACCTGGAAGAGGACGAGGACTCGTCTGATGAAGAGTATTGTCCCGGTGAGGAAGAGGAGGAGGAGGAAGACACGGCTGAGGAGGTGAGAGAGCTGTTGACCTTTGACCTTCTACAGCAGCTGGCAGGTGTCTTTTGAAAAAGTTTTCAACATTTCAACGTTATAAATAAATTTAACGACTGAAACTGTGTTCAGACGTTCCTCAGCGACGCAGACAGTTTGGCTTCACCTCCCAAGATGCATCTGGCCTCTCAGCCCAAATCTATGGACCAGAGGACCAATGAACACTTGCAGGTACTCTGACCTCTGACCCCTGCAGGTACCCTGACCTCAGACCCTTACAGACACCCTGAACTCTGACCTCTTACCTGTGGTTTAGAGATCTCCAGGACCCGTGAGAGACCAGGTGATGACCTCCACCGTGGCTCCGCAGCAGCTCTTCACCGCTCCGGCTGTTTCCTCCTTCCTGGAGAGACTGAACGCTGTGGAGGAGGAGTTGGACTGTAGCCCCGCCTACACATATGACCAGGTAACCCCGCCTCCACATACACCTATGACCTGGTAACTCCGCCTCCTCACACCTATGTTCAAGTAACACTGTCTGTCTGTCTGTCTGTCAGTCTCTGGACAGAAAAAACGATGAGGATGATGATGGCGGCGAGGAAGGCTTGGCGTGCCGCACGCGCTCCAAACTTCGCCTGGTGAACGTCCCTCTGGGTCAGCTGGAGGCGGAGCTTCTGGCCCCCGACATCACGGCCGACATGTACGACCAGAGCGCCGCCCAGCGGGACGAGGACCGTCATTGGACACGATGGCTGCGGGGCCTCATGGCCCCGGAATACGAAGGTCAGGGGTCAGAGGTCAGGCTGGCAGCAGAATAAAAATGTAAAATAAAAGCCTGATTTGAGAAATTACTATTTCTAATCAAGGATGATGGTCAATCAGAAGAGAGGAGGCTTTCAGGAAGGGGAGGGGGAGAGGGGGGAGGGGGGGCCTTAAAGAGACAGACCCAGACAGGAAGTGTTTGTTGTTTGTTGTTTACGTCTCGTCCTGTTGCTCTCAGATGAAGCTGATGATGACGACGACCCTGAGTACAACTTCCTGGACGATCCGGATGAACCCGACATGGAGGACTACCGGACGGACCGGGCCGTCCAGATCACCAGTAGGTGGACTTCTTCTTCATCTTCTTTTTTTCTTCTTCTTTTCTTCTTCTTCATCTTCTTTTTTTCTTCTTCTTTTCTTCTTCTTCTTCTTTTCTGTCCTCAGCGTTGAACTCTTCTTCTGCTTCTTTTTCACAGAGAAGGAAGTGAATGAGCTGCTGGAGGAGCTCTTCGACACGGTGAGTTTTAAAGAGTCATCAAACTTCACCGCCAATTACAAACAAACAAACAAACAAACAAGCAACGAGTGTGTTTGACCTTCAGCTCCAGGAGGAGGAGGAGGAGGAGGAGGAGGTGGCGGCGGAGGAGGAGGAGCTGGAGGAAGAGGAGTCACCGTCACAGACTGCACCGAAGTTCAACGTCCCTCAGGCTTTACGGTAACAGCCCTGTATCCAGATGCATGATGGGAGGTGTAAATGTCCTCCCGTTGGGACGGCGCAGCAGAGAAGTGCTGTGACCGCTTGGGTTGGGAGGAAGAGAAACGTCCTCCGCTGCTTCTTCTTCACACAGAACACATGAAGAAGAGTTCAGCTGAGAGGAAACATCCTGTTTCAGTGTGTCCTGATAATAAGCTCCGCCCCCCCTTCAAACATGTCCTTAGAAAACAGAAGACAGAAGTGTTTTTGTCCCTTTTTGCTTCCCGTAGCTTCGAGGCTCCGTTAGCCGGCATGCTGACGGAGCGGCGGCAGACGGTCAGGAAACAGTACGAAGCTCTGCAGCAGAGGAGAGCCCTGCAGGACACGACCAATCAGCTCCGCAGCAGCAGCGCCCACCTGAAGGACACGCCCAGCGGCCTGCCGCCCGACGCCGTCACCTCCGCCGTCTTGGTGCTGCCGAGCCGCGTCTGCACCGCCCTCCACCTGGACTACACCCAGAAGCTGCAGCTGCAGCAGCAGATCCAGCAGGTACGCAGGACGGACGGCTCTCTGGACCGAACCAGGAAGTTTAAATGCAGTTCACCAAACGACAGGTGAGTTTTTCACCTGAGGTCACGTGACTGAACGCTTCTGTCTCTCAGCATGTGCAGCTGCTGACTCAGGTTCACCTGCTGAGTCGCCGCGTTGCCGCCCTGAACCACGAAGCCTGCATCGCCAAAAACTACCTGGTCAGTCACTAAACAACACAAACATTACGTAGTCGGTCAGTAAACAACACAAACACTTCCTGGTCGGTCAGTAAACAACAACTCTTGCCTCCTCCAGGGGGAGCTGCAGCAGTTTGCCCGGCGTCGGGAGCAGGTTTGCCTCCACAGCAGTTTCAGAGTGAGCAACCTACAGGGGGCGCTGGATCTCCTGCAAGAGGCGGAGCAAAGGGAGGAGCCTCTACCTGCTTCTCCTGCTCCTGCAGCCTCTAGAGGCCTGCTGCCCCGGATGACTCCCACCACCAACAGTAAGGAGGATGGAGATTTGTGTTTCTGACCGTGTGTGTGAAGTCGCGTCAGCTCGCTCAGGTTTTCGCTCTGGTTGTGTTTAGGCCACGCCTTCCCTCTGCTGCCCGCCGACTCCGCCTGGCTGTTCGCCACCCGACCGGTCTTCCTCTACTCAGAACTACTTCCTGTCTGCAGCCTGGACCCCGCCCTCCACAGCAGACACCAGAGGAGTGTCTACACAGCGGGGGAGGACGGGTACACACACACACACACACACACACACACACACACACACACACACACACACACACACACACACACACACACACACACACACACCTCTTTTAAACTCCGCCCCTTCAGTCACGGTGGCCACGGGGTCACTAACGTTTCCCATGATGCCCCTGTGCAGGCTGATCGTTCTGGGACTGAAGCACTTCGAGGGGGCGGTCCAGTCGGACGAACTGATCAGCTCCTACCTGCTCTGCAAGAGTCGATGGAACTTCAGGAAACACGTCAGAGAGATGAGCAACGTGAGGGAGCCACGCAGCAACGTCATCAAGGTGACATCACTGTGACATCATCAGAGGAGGTTACAGCAACCATGTCCTGTTGTAGTGTCTGGAGACAGGTGGAGATTAGACAGGTGAAGTTTCGACAGGTGGAGAGGGAGACGGGTGGAGATTGGACAGGTGAAGAGGGAGACAGGTGGAGAGGGAGACAGGTGGAGATTAGACAGGTGGAGAGGGAGACAGGTGTGGAGGTGGAGCCACGTGGAGGAGGGAGACAGGTGGAGGAGGGACACAGGTGGAGGTAAACTATGTCTTCTCGTCATGTTTTCAGACATTCCTGAAGCAGCGAGTCGTCCCTCCGCTTCCACTCACCTGCAGCAGAGTCCATCCGGAGGACCACCGCCCCCCAGTGGACAGAAACACCTCCAACATGCCAAACTGGCTCAAGGTGCGACAGACTAAATAAACCCTATCGGGATCAGGATCCAGATTCAGATCCAGATCAGTGTAGATTCTGCTGAGAACACAAACTAGCCACTCTGTCAAAAGTTTAACTAATCATCACTAACAGGTCAGCTAACCTGTAGTTAACAGGTTAATTAAATCATCACTAACAGGTCAACTAACCTGTAGTTAACAGGTTAATAGGTTGTTGGTTGTGACTCCGGGTTCTCCGATGGTTCTCACCTACAGAACAGTCAGCTGATCATCCAGAAGACCCGACTGGACTCCACCTGTTACCCCCCTCCCTCCCCCTCGGCTGCACGCTTAGGCTCCACCCCTACTGGCTCAGCAAGGTGACCCGTCCAATTCCTCAGCGTCACAGACGCCTCTTCACCTTGGCCCACAATGCATCTCTGCTTCCCCTCGCCAAAGCCCCGGCAGACAGACAGGTGGAGAGACAGGTAGACGGGCAGCCAATCAGCTGCCTGTCTCTTCCTCCTCCAGCTGTCACGTTGGTCTCTGACTCCGCCCCCGTTTCAGGAGGCCTACCATTGGCTCCTTCTCCCATCTGTGGGGCCGTCCCATTGGCTGTTCCGGCCCCCGCCCACCCCGTGTGTGCTGACATCATCCAGTCCTCCCTTCCTATTGGTCAGAATATGCTACAGAACGTTTCAACACATGAAAACCCCTCCCCCATCCCGCTCCTCGTCCCCCTCCCCTCTCTGCCCGGGCCAAACACTACAAATCCCACAATGCCCTGCTCTGCTGCCGCCGCCATGAAGCCGGGCTACTTCCTCCTGCAGATGGTGTGGACGCCACCGGCTCCGCCCACCTCGACATCCCAGGATGCTCAGCAGCCGCATCAGCTCCGCAAACCAATCAGAGTGCAGCAGGAGCAGAGGGAGGAGGTTACCACAACAAAGCCACGCCCCCCATCTGAGGGGGAGAGACAGGTGGAGGAGGAGGAGGAGGAGGAGAGCTCAGCCTCTGTATCAACACTGAGCCCACTGTCGTCCAGTAAGGGGGAGGAGGAGGAGGAGGAGCAAGAGGAGGAGTGGACTGTTCTCCGTTTGAATGGAGGAGAAAATACTGGTGGAGAGGACGAAGAGAGGAGAGGAGGAGGAGGAGGAGGAGAGGAGGAGGCAGGCGGGGACGAAGAGGGGGAGCAGGGTGGAGAGGATGAGGAAGAAGATATGCAGCGGGAGGAAGGGGGAGGGGAGAGGGGGGAGGAGGACGGAGACAAGGACAAGGATGAGGATCAGGACCGGCCGGGTGAGGAGGAGGAGGAGGAGGACTTCGATGACCTCACGCAGGATGAGGACGAGGAGGAGGTGATGTCGTCGGCGTCGGAGGAGTCGGTGTTGTCGGTGCCGGAGCTGCAGGTGAGCCGATGATGTCAGAGCGAGCTCCGTCGTCTCGGTTACAAAACCGGTTGGTGGTGAGGCTGACCTCTGACCTCTGACCTTCAGGAGACCATGAAGCAGCTGACGTGGCTTGCAGCGGAGCGGCGGCTCTGTGCGGACGGAGACTCGGAGGAGGACCACTCGCCCACCTCCCCTGGCTCTCAGGAGGAAGAGGAGGAGGAGGAGGAAGAGGAGGGCAGGCCGAAGGGAGAGGAGTCGGGAGAGGGGAGGAGCAGTAAGACAGGCCTGGACGAGGAGACGCCGTCTGGGGAGAGGACGCCCAGAGGGGGAGGGAGGTGTCCTGGACGAGGACGAGGTCAGAGATGTCTCCTCAATGGACGTCTGTTTACTTTAAATCATCCGTCTGGAACCAGATAACTTCTGTCTCCTCTGTCCTGTGTGTCTGTCCTTTGTGTCCCTGCAGGTCGGAGTCGTCCCCACCGCGGTCTGAGACGAGGTCGTCCTGAGCGTCTCAGTAAGGACGCCACTAAGCTGCTGCTGCTGTACGACGAGAACATCCTGGACAACGACCCGCACCGGGAGAGCAAAGACGTGGCGTTCGCCCAGAGTTACCTGAACAGGGTGAGACCGCCTTCCAGGACGTCCTCCTCGTTTTAGAGACGGGGCCGTTTCCATGGCGACGGTAATCCCACGATGCTGCCGCTGCTGCTGCCGCTGCTGTAACTGACCTGTGTGTGGACAGGTGCGGGAGGTGCTGCAGGACGTCCCCGGGCAGGTGGAGGAGTTTGTGTCTCTGCTGAACGACTTCGAGCAGGTGGGAGACGGACAGGAAGTGATCCTGCTGTTCAGGAAGCTGCGATGCATCCTGGGAAACCGCATCGACCTCCTCCAAGACTTCGCCGCCTTCCTGCGTCCCGAGCAGGCGCTGCAGTGTGGACTGGTGAGCAGCACAGGTGGAGGACAGGTGGAGTACAGGTGGAGTACAGGTGGAGGACAGGTGGAGGACAGGTGGAGGACAGGTGGAGTACAGGTGGAGTACAGGTGGAGGACAGGTGGAGTACAGGTGGAGGACAGGTGGAGGACAGGTGGAGGACAGGTGGAGGACAGGTGCATCTACCTGCAGGTGTTTGTATGTTCGTGTCCAGCAGGTGTTTGACCGTCTCAGTGATTCATGTTACCTGCTGGTGTCACCGTATCGTCACCGTTATCCTCGCTGAACTTTGACCTCTTGGTATCTCTTCAGTTCGAGGAGCAGCAGGCGTTCGAACGCAGCCGCCGCTTCCTGCGACAGCTGGAGATCAGTTTTGGAGATAATCCGTCGCATTACCAGAAGATCATCAAAGCTCTGCAGACCGGACCGGACCTCAGTCCAACCAGCATCCAGGAGGTACGACACAGAGACTAGTTAACCATCACCACTAACACCCGTTAACCATCACCACTAACACCAGTTAACCATCACCAGTAACCAGTTAACCAGTTAATCAGCTGATGTTATTGATCATTGAATGACTGATTTCATGGTTTTCAGCTGAAAGCTCAGATGTCCTCGCTGCTAAAAGGCCACACCCATCTACAAGCTGAATTCTGGGTATTTTTTGATGAGCTCCGCCCTCCTCCGGCTCGCCCTGGACAGTTCGAAGAAGCCCATTGGCCGGAGGAGGGAGGCGGCGGGTCAGATGGTGGAGAGGGCGTCGGTCAGGTGGCGGGAGGCGGGACCAGCGGAGGCTTTGAGGAAGTGACGCTGCCTGAGCTCGAGGAGGAAGAGGAGGGGCATAAGATCCAGCCAATGACGGGGCGTCGTCAGAGGAGGAAGATGGACGCCCACATAAACTGCAAGGTCTGTCGATGTTTCCAGGACTGTGATTGGTCAGATAAAGACGCTTTTTGTTTCCAGGACTGTGATTGGTCAGATAAAGACGCTTTTTGTTTCCAGGACTGTGATTGGTCAGATAAAGACTGGCCCTGCCTCTGTCGCGATGCAAAGATCCGCAGACACAGGAGGAAAGGATGCTCTCGCTGCCACGGCAACAAGGTGTGTCCCCAACGTTGGATCAGCTGGACAGGTAGGAAGGTTTTATACACACCTGACTCACTTGTTCATTTCCCCTCCAGACCTCAGGGGGCGTGTCCAGGGCCATGAAGAGCCTGGACCCTCTCTATTCTCAGATAAGCACCGCCCACGACGAACCAGGTGACAAAGACCTGGACCTGAAGGGGGGCGACGACAGCCCGCAGCCAGGTGTGTCCCCGACTCACCTGTCGTTGATTCATGCTGACAGACAAGTGTGTGTTTTATTGTGAATAACTTGTTGTCTGTGTTGACAGATCGAAGTGGTGCATCATGGGAAGGCTCATTCCCCCTGACTGATGAAAAAGAGGAGGAGGAGGAGGAGGAGGAGCTGGATGATGAGGAGGGCGATGAAGAAGAGGAGGAGAGGAAGAGCAGTGAGAAGGAGCAGAGCCTGGCGGTGAAGAGGAGCAGGAGAGAGGAGGCGCTCCAACCCCTATCCGTCACCTCCTCCTCTGTCACCTCCTCCATCACTTCCACCTCCTCCCCCGTCCTCTGCTCCTCCATCACTTCCACCTCATACTCCATCACCTCCTCCTCCGTCACTTCCTCCTTTATCACTTCCACCTCCTCCTCCTTTCCTACTGTCTGCTCCTCCTCCTTCTCCCCCTCTACCTCTTCCACTGTCACGCCCCCCTTTACGTCTTCTGCCTCCGCCTCTGCCTGCACCTCCTCCTCCTTTTCGACTGCTCGTCCTCCTCCTCGGCCCAGTCCTCCTCCTGACCTCCCCGTCTGTGCCAAGAATATTTCTCTGACAGCGAGCGGAGAGAAAGTGATCCTCTGGACCAGGTAATCATCCTGTTGTTGCACCTCCCCTAGCTCCTCCCACTTCCCCTACCCCTCCCTCCTCCCGCCTCCCTCCTCTGAGTAGTGAAGAGGAGGAGAACTGACTGTGGTTGTTGTTGTTTTCAGGGAAGCCGATCGCGTCATCTTGACGACGTGTCAGCAGGAAGGAGCCAATCAGAACACTTTTCAGTCCATCTCCAGTCAGCTCGGCAACAAGACTCCCAGCGAGGTGATTGGCTGTTCAGTCCTGTGTTGACCTGTGGTTGGTCGTTTTTTTTAAACTATTTTAAACTCACTATTAACTTCTCACATCTCCAGGTGTCCCGCAGGTTTCGGGATTTAATGCGTTTGTTTCGGTCAGCGGCTCGTCAGACCAGCTCTGAGGACGAGGCTCCGCCCACTGAGCCGGCAGGAACCAATGAGGCGGAAGATTGATATAAACAAGACAGCCTGGTTTTAACCAATGAAAAGAGAAAACATTGTTCGGTGTTTCAAGGACTTTTATTGTGAGAGGAATCCGTCGGTCACAAACTGTAAATATAAAACTTCAGATTATTTAATGTTTTTGTAAAAATTTGACTTTTTTTAAAGAAATTAAATTGTTTTTTTCATCAGTTTGTCTGCTGTTTTGGATCCATTTTAAAATACATCGGACCACTTCAGAACCGTCCAGATCCTTGTGGTCACTTTGATGATTCAACGTTTGAGAGTAAAAACTCGACTGACTTCACTTTGTATCAGCAGGGAAGAAGGACTGGTCTGGCTCCGCCCACCAGTTTTTGGTCTACACAGTGATTGTAGTCTGGAAACCCTGTTCACCTTCAGGTTTGTTCAGCCACTCTGAAGGGTGCACCAATCAGTGGCCAGTGGGCGTGGCTGCGTCAACTCCATCAGTTAGCAATGAAACTGCAGTATTTTTTAAATAGATCCTGTTTTAGCTTCAATCGCAAAAAATCAAATGATCAATTATCACGATATTTATAAGTATTGTGCTAATATCGTATCATAATATAATATCGTGACTTAAGTCTTATGATAATCATATCGTGATAATATGACTTAAATATTACAATAATATTGTATTGTGAATGATGTGATAATACCGTATTGTGAGTTTAGTACTATGATAATATTGTACTGTGAAAATATCGTATCGTGACTTAAGTTTAGTGATAACGAAGTACTGTAGGGGCGGAGCTTCGGAACCACTGTTGGATACCTGCTGCAGGTGAGTCACAGAGTCACAAAATAAAAGTAGAAGTTTAATCTCAAAGTTTTTAGATTTGTTTTTATTTTTGTTTGTAAAACAACTGACTTTAACTGTTCGTAGCTGCAGGTGAAGGGGGAGGGTCAATGCCGTCTGATGGACAGGTGGGGGCGGGGTCATCCCTGTGCTCTTTCTCCTGTTTCGGGGTCGACATCGTCGTCGAGATCTGAAACGGGAAGTAAATATAATCAGGAGGATTTAAAAAAAAACCAGAAAAACAAGATGACAAAGTTAAACTCAACATCAAAGTAACATCCAGAAATAAGAGCATGTAGTTATTCTTTATTTAAACGACGATTTATTTACTAGTTCTCATTTTATTTTGAAAGTTCATCCAAGTTGAGTTTGAACATGTTAAATTAACAAAGAACTTTTTTTTACAGACAAAAGGAACCCGACAGACTCTCACCCATACAGTCCTCGGCTATGCTCTCTCGGTTCTGCTGATGGTTCTGCTGGTTCTGCTGCAGGTTCTGATGGTGGTTCTGCTGATGGTTCTGCTGATGGTTCCGATGGTTTTGCCGCTGGTTTTGTGCCGGAGGAGGATCTTCCTCCATGTGAAAGTCAGCCTCTGATTGGTCAGGAAAATTTACATTTTGGAACCCGGAGGGAGGTGGGAGGGGCTCTGAGCAAACTGTGCTGATTGGCCGATCGGTGTTGTGCGGCCTGACATCATTCAAGTACGAGCCAATGGGAGAGGAGGCTACTGCTGACACGTCTGATCAACAGGAAACAGAAAGCGATGAAAGGTCAGAGGTAAGTCACCTGTGCTGTTTAAATTCGTACACTAATAAACATTCCACTGAGCAGCTCACCAAACATTTAGCTGCTCGGCTACCATCGTGTTTTCACACCGAATGTTTCAATCGTTATCTTGGAGGGTTGTAACGTAAAGAAATAGCATCATTTTAGGCTAGGACGTGTTAACGTGTGCTTGTAATTAGTCTGACTGGCAGAAGGGGAGTGACAGAGGCTCCGCCCCTTTCACAAATCGATCGGTTTCCACGTCGATCACGTCCCCGTTGATTTGACCTCGAATCTGTGACGTCATCGTCGGCGTGTCTTTTTCTGTTATCAGCACACTTCCTGCTACAGTGGACAGATGCTAACAGACCGCTCACCTGTCCAGGTAAAGCCCCGCCTCTCCACCAGTGCATGCTGGAAAACGCTGCTGCCTCTGATTATTTTATCAGTGAAAAACTTGAAGGTTCAAATTTAGACTTCAGTATCTTTAATAACACAAAGTGAGCAGACAGGAAGGCGGCTTCACTTTATTTAAACGTGAATAAGCTCCAGTCTGAATGCTTAATCATGTTAATGTTTAAACGTGAACACACACAGCTCGTTAAAGTTTGACTAAAGCCTCATTTAAACATCATAAACTGACCGTAGGTTTGTCTGCGGAGCTTCCTGAATGGGCAGTTTTCTCTGAGCCGCAGCAGACAGGACTTCCTCCTCACAGGCAGAGACTCCATTCACAAAACGCTCGATTTAAGCGGCGAGGCTCCGTTTGAACGTGTCGATTCAGCAAAAAAACAAACAGCTTCACTCAGTTCAGAAGCTCCTTAAGTCTGCGGAGACGTCAGTCAACCATAAAACAACTGTTTGTCTGCGTCCAAAAAATAAATAAAAAAATAGAAGTCTACCTTCAGACACCTCACCCACCTGAGCCTTCAAAATAAAAGTCTGCCTGCAGTCAGAACAGGTGAAACACGGAAGGCCTGAAGTTCCTGTTTTCTGATCAGCAGTCGACCTCTGACCTGTTTCAGTCCCAACAGAAAACTTTGACATGAATCATTTTGGACTGAAGCCTCGATGTGAGAAAAACGTTTCACCTTTTGTTCCTTTAAACGTCACTTTAGGAAAATCAAAAAACAAAGTGAGAGACTGAAGGTCTCTAAACTGTGTTTCCATCATCAGGCATCACAGCCTGTCACACCACGTCAGCTGTCTCTTAGATCATCTGTCATAATTTATTTATTATCATCAAAATCAATCAAAAAAGGGAAAAGTCAATAAAAAAAACTTCAGAGAAAATAAAGAACTAAATCTGATTATCATATGACATGTAATCAGTCGGTGAGATGTAATTCTTACAATTTACACTGTTTACATAAAAACTAATCAAATTGGGCTTTTATTTTGAAGGCAGAGTTGCAGTATTTCCTGCGTGTGGATGTCAGTCAGGTGTTTGGTGTCTCTGTAGGTCCGACCAGTTCAACTGGAAAAGTAGCAGCAGCGCCTTTAACTGACTGAAGAGCAGACCGATTAATGACCGATCAATACTGACGGGCTGCTGAGTTTCGGCTCAGGAACCGATTTCCAATTTTTAATTTTCAATTCAACTTCAGCATCTTTCCATGATTCAACATTAAAAATGAGGAACAACCTGTTTTAGCCTCCTGTCTCTTTAAGGCCCCTCCCTGAAAGCCATCTTAAATTATAACGCCCTTATTATGAAAAGATTGACATATCAGCGGACAGGAAGTGAGGTGAATTTTCTGCTTTTATTGCGAAATTTTGTTTTTCAAACATTATAAAAAACAGAAACAAGAATTTATTTCTACTGAACATGAAATATTTAATGATCATAAAATACATTTTTACAAAATAAAATGTCAAAAAATGGACCAACAGGAAGTAAAACAAGGAAATAGGAAGTAGTTCAATAACTAAAGATTGCAACATACAGCTTAAAAACAAAACAGCTTCAGCTAAAAATGTTACAAAAAAATATTAAATAAACAACACAAAGTAGGCGGGAATATACATCAAATGGGCGGGGCTACTACAGTTCATCGTAAAAAATAGCTTTAATTATTTAAACCAATTTTATTGTTAAAACATCTAAAAACAACAACTGATTTTCTTGCATCTTCTTTTTTTCTTTTATTCAATTTGTTTCAGCTTAATAAAAATAAAGTTTTACAAAATAAAGTTATTCCGAGGCTACGTAAGCATAAAAGAAAGGTTATCGATTACTGATCAGCCGTCATCCCCAGAACCTCTGTCGGCCGGCGGGTGGAGTCAGCGCCTCCTGTGGAGGAGGAGGGAGGCTGAAGATCGACCCCGCCGCCTCCACCGTGAAGATGAAGTAGAAGTTCGCCACCATTATGGTGACACTCGGCAGGAAGGAGAGGCCGAAACCGAAACCGCGAACGCTGCTGCCGAAAGCTGACGCCGCCCAGTAAACCAGCCTGGAGGAACGAAACAAACGCGCCTTTCAAAGGTTTCATCGTGTTTATCGATCGTGTTTATCGATCGTGTTTATCGATCGTGTTTATCGAACGTGTGAATCTCACCGTCCGAAGGCGAAGACGATGGTCAGCAGCGGGATGAGCTTCAGCTGCTCCTGGTCCAGGTACATCGCCATGACGGCCAGCTGCAGGAAGTAGATCAGGAACAGGGAGGCGGAGTCAGAGACGAAGCGCCGATGGACGGCGACGTCCGAAAGCTCCGGCTCCTTCACGTCATCCTCAAACATCGGCCGAGTCACGCCCGACCGGAGCCGGCTGACGCCCAGAACCAGCCAACCTGAGGGGGGAGGGGGGGCAGGTATGAGACGCTGACAGGTGAGACCTGGTCGCCATGGAGATGCTCGGCGACAGTTTTAGCGTGCGACTCACCGAGGACGATGGGGGCGGCGGCGAACACAGAGCAGCGGACCGTGTAGACGAGCCTGAGGGGGGCGCCGTCCAGCAGGGGGGCGTCAAACGGCAGGAAGACGAAACCCCCCCACACCAGGAACGGGAAGAGGAGCGCTGATGTCATCAGGGACACGCCCATCTTCAGGACATCCCTGCTGGGACAGCCCCTCCCACCTGAGACATAGAGACAGGTGTCAAGTCCACACTCACCAGAGACTGACAGGTGAACATCTGGCTGGGTGAGACAGACAGTTTAAACCCCGCCCACCTGACATGAAAAGGTGACACTGGTCAGACAGGTGAGACAGACAGGTAAGAAAGACAGGTGTATTTACATTTGCTGGCCGGCACCTCCTCGGTCCACCCGTACCGGTGGCCATGTTGGTTGTAGTCCTGAGGAACTCCGTGGGAACCCAAGAAGGAACTCTTCTCTGGCTCATTTTCCCAGAATGCCTCTGTGTCTCTGGGGGAGGAGGGGGAGGGCTGGACAGTCACTGCAGGACTGAACACCTGAGCTGCTTTTTCCGGCAGGTGGTTCTCTCCAGGCTCCTCCTCCTCCTTCAGGTGCGTCCTCAGCCCCGCCCCATCTTCGTTTAGCCCCACCCCTTCATCTTCATCCGCACCTCCCCCTCTCCTCTCGCCCTCTGCCTTCAGCTCTCTCTCACTTTCTGTCCAGCTGGATGCCTCACGGTGAGACGTGTCTGACCTCACACTCATCCTGTCACCTTTACCTGTCTGTCCAGCTATCTGTCCAGCTGTCTGTCTGTCCCCGGGCCACTGCAGGGTCTCCATGTTGCTGGACCTCACCACCTCCTCCTCTTCCTCTTCGGTCTTTGTCCCCCCACTTGTTCCTGTTGGCAGCTGGACGTCTTCAGCCCATCTGTCTGTCTGCAGAGACATGTCTGTCTGTCTGTCTGAGGAAATGGAAAACAGTTTGTCAGGTAAAACCAGGTAAATAGTGAGACAGGTGGGCAACGATATTCATGTGTTCATATAATCTCATGATTCCTATAATCTCATGATTCCTATAATCTGATGATTCCTATAATCTCATGATTCATATAATCTGATGATTCCTATAATCTCATGATTCCTATAATCTGATGATTCATATAATCTCATGATTCCTATAATCTGATGATTCATATAATCTCGTGATTCATATAATCTCATGATTCCTATAATCTGATGATTCATATAATCTCGTGATTCCTATAATCCCATGATTCATGTGTTCATATAATCTGAGTTTTAGTTGAACAGGTGACGTTTCTCTGCAGGTTTTTCTCACGTGCAGCAGGTGAGTCACCCCTAACCCTTGTTTCTGATGTTTTCCGTCTAAAACGGTTCAAATGTCTGATCACGTGGCTCACCTTCACCTGCAGCCAGCGTTAGCCCCCCCACCCCCCTTCCCACGGCGTGACGTCAGCCTGTCTCTAACATGGCGGAGTGACGTTGCGGATCAAACTCCATTAAAACTAATTAATGGTCTCTAAAAGGTCATTAACACGTCATCACCTGCGTCACTGACCGTCAGGTGGCCACTGATCAATAAATAAACTAATAAAATAGCAGTTCAATTCCGTGCTAACTTGCTACATGCTAACAGAGCTGAGACAAACTAAACTCAGATTAAAGTCTGACATGAAAAGACTCACAAAGACGCTCTGATCGCGGTTCTGGTCCCGGTTCTGGTCCCGGTCCTGGTCCCGGTCCTGGTTCTGGTCCTGGTCCTCTGGCTCTCGCGACTGTTGTTTTTGTTCTTCTATTGTTGTGAAACTTTCCTGGAAGTGCAGCTCAGGTGTGGTCACGTCAGGTGAGTTAAAGGGAAAGTTCTCTTAAAGGTGAATATCTCTGTTCAAAACCCGCCGAAAAATATTCACATAGCAGCAGCTGATCTGTAGTCAGCAGTAACAAGTACTCCGTTACGAGTACAAGTACTGCATGTAAAACAAACTCATGTTTAATCTGGGTTTAACGTTAGTCTGGTTGAGTGTTTAATCTGGGTTTAATCTGAGCTTAATCTGGGTT